>NC_038255.2:3867399-3929813 GCF_000004515.6 Glycine max | reverse complement strand
GCCCCCATTTAAGGGCGCCTGGACGCGCCTGGGGCCAGGGCGCGAACCAAGGCGCCTCGGGACCGCCACAACGGAACGTGCCCTGCGTGCAGGGCGCGACCAGTAGCGCCCTGCATGCAGGACGCGACCTTAGGCGCTTTGTTGCAGGGCGCTTCCAGCACCGCCTGCACCACCTGCAGCACCGCCTGCAGCAGTGGCCACGTGTCGCCTTCCTCCGGTAAGCGCCCCTCAGGTAAGCACTTTCACTGCCAAAACAGCACCCCTTAGTAAATAAAAAGCAAACAGACCCATTCTGGTAAATATTTTCTAAAAGTAACCCAGAATGGTGATTTTGCCCGCGTTATCATATAGTGTTTCATAAATATTTGGTTCGATTACAAGTCATAATTATAATTATGATAATGATTAAATTTTACCTTTTTTATAAACTTTTAAATTTTAATTTTTAGAACAAAAATTTCATAATTAAGGGGTTTTAAAAACTTGCCTTTAATATGTACATTTAAATTTTGAATATAAAATAATAAACTTAGGAATCCAAGAATAGGTTTGGAATCCACTGGCTATTCAAGGTTGTTCTACAAGTCTTGGATGACAGTGTGTCATCATACGATGTTTTGTAAATATTTAATTCAGCTATAAATCACAATTATAATTATGATGACTAATTTTTTCAGTTTTTAAACTTTGAAATTTTAATTTTTGTAACCAAAATTTCATAATTACGAGGTTTTCAAAAATTTCCTTTTACTATCTACATTTAATTTTTGAATTTGATTTTTTTAAGTGACTTTTTTTAATAAAAGTAACTACTACACATTTTCTTACCTTTATGATAGTTCAATTTGTAATTTAGGGCAATATTTTAGCTGCAATTTCATGGACCAAATTGAATGTCATAGATAATTATTTCCATAAATAAATTTTGGTACATTAAATTTTAATTGAATTACATAATGATTCAGATTTTTTTTTCCAAAAAATAAAATTCCTGTTTTTCTACTTCTCTATAAATTGTGAAATAGAAAGTTGTACCGCAACTAATTTTTTCTGGCCTAATAGTTATTTTTGTGCAAAATTGTCTTTTACTCTAAAGAAATCAATCAACTAAAAAATTGTTTTTTTTTTCTTTTACATTTTTCTCTTTTTTATTGTTGGTTTATCATCTAATGGTAATTCTTTTAGGTTTAATTAATTTTTTCATACCTAAAAAATAGACCATTTTTAAATTATTACATAATATTTATTTTTCAATTTTACTGCTTGTTAGTTTCCATCTTAGACATGACAAGAAAACTCGTACCCGTGGGTACCCGACCGATCCGTTTAGACTTTGACAGGTAATACCCGAGTTGACTGGGTATAGGTTCGGTTTTTCCCGATAACCAAAAGTCGGGTACGAGTACGGGGATGAGACTATTACATCCGCCCCGACCCCGAACCCTCCCCGCCACTTCAAATTTTTATAATTTTTGCATAATTTAATCCAAAGGCGTAGAATTTTTATTACTAGTTAATTTTATTTTAGAATTTTTACATAATTTAATATTCTTTTCTTAACGATTTTTGTAGACACATGCGTTATAATAAATTTATTGATATATAAGTAGTTAAAAATAAATGTTTAACAATCAATTTATTTTTTCTAAAATCAAACTTTTAATATTTTCTTTAAAAAAAATATTTTACTAATTTAAATCAGGTACGGGACGGGGTCGGGAATACCCAATACCCGACAGGTATGGGGCTAGAATAATAAATTTCAATCTGTCGAGTATCAGGTACGGGTAGGTATGGGAACATATTAAGTGATGACGTAACAGACGGAGTAACACATCATCACGCTTTATCACTGACACTTCATTGTCACGTCATAACCTTCAATGACGTGTCAATAATTAGGATTGATGACTGACAAAAAAATGAATTTTTAGATAGTAGTATAAAAACGACCTTTTTTCATATATGAAAAATATATTTAAACCAATCTAAAAAAATAATTTTTTAGTTAACAAACGATAAGGAAGACTTTTATCAAGATAAATAATTTAATTTTAGATGAAATGATAAATGATAAATTTTATTATTATATTGAAAATAAAAATAAAAATGGTAATCATAAATCTAAGTAAAAGAAAATCGTTTATTTGATCAAATAAATTTGTAAACTTGTAAAAAAATAAAAATTAATTATAATAATTTGATGAACATATATGTAATTTACTTTTATATAGACTTAAGAAATTTTATCCTATTTATTTTTTTAAGATAATTACTCATTCAAAATAAGAAATGCATTAAATTAATGAGATATTTTTTTAATTGGTAGGAATTAAAAAAATACTATTTGAAATTTACCATAACTTATCAATTTATCATGTTTAACCAACTGAACTAGATTAGTAAGATACTCTTAAAGGTGAAAGTAAAGAGTTACGATACACGCATTTAATATCTGGACAAAAGTAAAAGAGAACCCAACAAGATCAAATGGTAGGATATATATTTTGGATCTAGAGAATAGTCAATGAAAAGTGAGGGAAGACATAACATGTTATATGAGTACATTGATCATAGATGACAAAACATCAATTATATATGGTTTAGATATGTTTTTCATATCTGAAAAATATATTGTTTTCAAATTATTACCTAAAAATTCATTTTTTGTCAAATAATCACCTAATTGTTTTTTTATTTCAACTTACTACATGTCGTTAATCCTCGTACGTTAAGTGATGATGTGACATACAAAGTGTCACATCATCAAATCTAATCATTGACATGTCATTGCCACATCATTGAAGGTGATAATATGACAATGAGGTGCAATGATAAGACATGATGATGTAACACTTCGTCTTTCAAGTTATCACTCAACGGAAGAAAACTAATGACAAGTAGTAAATTAAAACAATTTTTTAGGTACTTAATTAAAAAAAAAGAATATTAAGTAGTAATCTAGTATATTTTCTAAGTACAAAAACTTATTTCAAGCCTTCTTTTTATTCTGTCTCATTCATTTCGGTTTGCAATAACACATTTATGACCTTGTTGTTTCTTCCTCTTTATATATCATCTCTGCATCATCAAATGTGATCATTTCACTGATATATTTTTTTTGTTCTGTTTGCAATGCTTTTAGACAGTTTTACGAAGTGGTTCTTCATGGTCAAACATTGACTTTGAAGATATATAATTAAGTGCCCACAGAATTTTGACGAATTTTTTTTATAGTCAACATCAAATACGAGGTAGTGCAAAATTATGTGTCCATATTTTTTTTAGTTTGTTTTATTTTGGTTTTGAACTTTGTACTTAAAAAGCTATTTTGTGTGGGACACACCACTTTTTGGAAGTTCTACAATGAATTGGAAACAAGGCAGAATCTAATTGACGACAAGGAGAATACACACAATGTTAGATAAACGAAGTAATGCGGAAAATATACAAACACAATAACAAACTTTATAATAGAGCAATAGGCAGCGAAAATAAATTCCTAAAAACTTGCAAGAACCTATGAGGAGCACGAATAAAAATAGAACGCAAAATAGAAATTAAGAAAAAACACATAAGAGACACAATTTGTTTAACGTGGAAAACCCTCAATGCAAGGGTAAAAATCATGGGTTGTCCAGGCCAAAGAAATAACTCAACTATAATCAATAAAAATACAAGAGACCCTCCAATAAGTGCCCTGAAACATGCTACATATAGCCAAATCAAAACAGACCCCAAGGCTTTACAATAGAGACAAAAAGATGAAACCCCAAAATATAGAGTAGAGAATCAAAAACACTTATCTCTTTCTATGTATATTATTTTGACGATCTAACCACACAATTTGAATTATCATGTGCTTCAAAACTGCTGCCCAAAAATCAGCTCAATCCAACGGTGAACAAATCTACAACTGCAATTTGAAAAACACTCTCGGGTGGGTGTGTGAAAATCACAATGATTTTTCTCTCCTTTCTCTTTCAATGTTTTGTAACTGTTTTTCCCTCTCAAATGAGTCTCTTTCTCTCTCCCTAATCTGACCCCTCTCCACTTAAATAAGTCAGACAAAATGAGCCTTCTCATTTGGTCATTTACTTCATATAGGAAGGAAGCTTAAAAAACCCAACACAAAATGCGGCGGTGCAAGTACCGCAAGTACCTAGAGTATGTGGGCTCTAATGGCTACCATGGAATACTCGTGGATGATAATGACTTCCACTTGAGGGGGAGGCTACCATGTGGAGGCTATCTATGACTATGTAATCGATTACCAGAGTCATGTAATAGATTACCAATGAAAAAGTTTTGGAAAATCTTTTGAAAAGACACATATCTTCAAACTGTTTTGAACAGACACAATGGGCCTATATATATGTCCTTACTTCGAAAAGAGGTAAAATCTCAGAGAACTTAACTTTCAAAACCTCTCTAAACATTTTTGGTCAAACTCTTGCAAATTATTGAGAATTCTTCTAGGAACTTCAAGTCGTATCATCTGCTCTAAAAGAGAGAAATCATTTTGTTCATCTTATAAAACTCAACAGTTGTAATCAAGACATTGTTTGTCTCTTGGCATGTGAGAAACTCGAACACAAGGGTGAGGAATCCCAAGGTGTGTTCAAAGATTGTAAAGAATTTACAAGGATAGTGAAAAATCTCAAGTGGGTTACTTGAGGACTGGATGTAGGCACGGGAAGTGATCGAACCAATATAAATCGAATTTGAAATTCTCTCTTCCCTTATCTCGTTTATTTTAATTGTAATTTACTTTATCTTACACATTTAAAGAACATTGTTAAATTGATTATTGTTTCTTCTTCTACATTCTAAATCTCACATATCATTTAAAAGATGATTAAAGCTTGTTAGTAGAAAAAAATTTAAGACTTAATTAACCCCCCTCCCCTCCTAAAGTTATTGAGGCCACTTGTTCCACACAAAATACCATGAACCAAATACCTACAAAATCATTACTTCAAGTTGAATATCAATCAGTTAGATGAACCTCAGCCAAACATAGTAGTTGGACATGAGCACACGCACTAAAAATTACTCAATTATATGATATAGCAGACTTTCTCAACATCAGCCATAGAAATCCCAAAATCTATTTATTTTATCCAGATGACACCGCTATTAGGATAGCTTCTATAAGCTTCTCAAACTCATCGACAATTCTAGGTACATCCTCCTTGATAAATTTTTCCATAACAACCCTTATTTTCTTCTCCTTGCACAATATACTTGCCACATATTAGAAATCAAAAAAGCAAAAGAGAAAAAATGATTAAGGGGTAAACATCATCCTTTTTTTTTATTAAAGTAGGCTAAGACTTAGGAATGTGGGTCCACCCCGGACCCATCCCAAGTCGTGGTCTATTCCAACATGGTCATTACTACCCAAACTGATAATGTGACAATGAGGTGCCACTGATAAGGCACGATGATGTAACACTTCGTCTTTCAAGTTATCACTCAACGGAAGGAAATTAATGACAAGTAGTAAATTAAAAAAAAAATAGGTAAATAATTGAAAAAAAAAAGAATATTAAGTAGTAATCTAGTATATTTTGTAAGTATAAAAACTTATTTCAAGCCTTCTTTTTATTCTGTCTCATTCATTTCGGTTTGCAATAACACATTTATGACCTCGTTGTTTCTTCCTCTTTATATATCATCTCTGCATCATCAAATGTGATCATTTCACTGATATATATTTTTTTGTTCTCTTTGCAATGCTTTTAGACAATTTTACGAAGTGGCTCTTCATGGTCAAACATTGACTTCTAAGATATATAATTAAGTGCCCACAAAATTTTGACGAATTCTAAGGAAATATTTTTTATAGTCAACATCAAATATGAGGTAGTGCAAAATTATGTGTCCATATTTTTTTTAGTTTATTTTATTTTGGTTTTGAACTTTGTACTTAAAAAGCTAATTTGTGTGGGACACACCACTTTATGGAAGTTCTACAATGAATTGGAAACAAGGCAGAATCTAATTGACGATAAGGAGAATACACACAATGTTAGATAAACGAAGTAATACGGAAAATATGCCAACACAATAACAAACTTTATAATAGAGTAATAGGCAGCGAAAATAAATTCCCTAAAAACTTGCAAGAACCTGTGAGGAGCACGAATAAAAATAGAACGCAAAATAGAAATTAAGAAAAAATACACAAGAGACGCAATTTGTTTAACGTGGAAAACCCCTCAATGCAAGGGTAAAAACCATGGATCGTCCAGAACAAAGAAATAACTCCACTATAATCAATAAAGATACAAGAGAGTCTCCAATAAGTGCCCTGAAACATGCTACATATAGCCAAATCAAAACAGACCCCAAGGCTTTACAATAGAGACAAAAAGATGAAACCCCAAAATATAGAGTAGAGAATCGAAAATACTTATCTCTTTATTTTTATATTTTGTTGAAGATCTAACCACACAATTTGAAGTATCATGTGTTTAGAATCGGCTGCCCAAAAATCAGCTCAATCCAACGGTGAACGAATCTACAACTGCAATTTGAAAAACACTCTCGGGTGGGTGTGTGAAAATCACAATGATTTTTCCTCTCCTTTCTCTTTCAATGTTTTGTAACTATTTTTCCCTCTCAAATGAGTCTCTTTTTCTCTCCCTAATCTGAACCCTCTCCACTTAAATAAGTCAGCCAAAATGAGTCTTCTCATTTGGTCCTTTACTCCACATAGGAAGGAAGCCTAAAAAACCCAACACAAAATGCGGCGGTGCAAGTACCGCAAGTACCTAGAGTATGTGGACTCTAATGGCTACCATGGAATACTCGTGGATGATAATGACTTCCACTTGAGGGGGAGGCTACCATGTGGAGGCTATCTATGACTGTGTAATCGATTACCAGAGTCATGTAATGGATTACTAGTGAAAAAGTTTTGGAAAATCTTTTGAAAAGACACATATCTTCAAACTATTTTGAACAAACACAATGGGCCTATATATATGTCCTTACTTCAGAAAGAGGTAAAATCTCAAAGAACTTAACTTTCAAAACCTCTCTAAACATTTTTGGTCAAACTCTTGCAAATTATTGAGAATTCTTCTAGGAACTTCAAGTCGTATCATCTGTTCTAAAAGAGAGAAATCATTTTGTTCATCTTATAAAACTCAATAGTTGTAATCAAGAGATTGTTTGTCTCTTGGCATGTGAGAAACTCAAACACAAGGGTGAGGAATCCCAAGGTGTGTTCAGAAATTCTAAAGAATTTACAAGGATAGTGGAAAATCTCAAGTGGGTTACTTGAGGACTGGACGTAGGCACAGGAAGTGACCGAACCAAAATAAATCGAATTTACAATTCTCTCTTCCCTTATCTCGTTTATTTTTATTGCAATTTACTTTATCTTGCACATTTAAAGAACATTGTTAAATTGATTATTGTTTCTTCTTCTACATTCTAAATCTATCACATATCATTTAAAAAAGGATTAAAGCTTGTTAGTCGAAAAAATTTTAAGACTTAATTCACCCCCCTCCCCTCCTTAAGTTATTGAGGCCACTTGTTCCACACAAAATACCATGAACCAAATACTTACAAAATCATTACTTCAACTTGAATATCAATCAGTTAGATGAACCTCAGCTAAACATAGTAGTTGGACATGAGCACACGCACAAAAAATTACTCAATTATATGACATAACAGGCTTTCTCAACATCAACTATAGATATTGCGAAATCCATTTATTTTATCCAGATGACACCGCTATTAGGATAGCTTCTAATAAGCTTCTCAAACTCATCGGCAATTCTAGGTACATCCTCCTTGATAAATTTTCCATAACAACCCTTGTTTTCTTCTCCTTGCATAATATACTTGCCACATTAGAAATCAAAAAAGCAAAAGAGAAAAAATGATTAAGGGGCAAACAACATCCTTTTTTGTTAAAGAAGTAGGCTAAGACTTAGGAATGTGGGTCCACCCTGAACCCATCCCAAGTCGTGGTCTATTCCAACATGGTCATTACTACCCAAACTGTTATTAATTAGTGCTATAAAATAATTAAGAGGTCAAAACAAATGAAGAATGAACACTTTATTAAAATAGTTTAACTTTTTGCACAAAAGATTTCTAAACCTAGACTCTTGATCTCTAAACAAAGTGTCACCATACACAGAAAGAAATTTCATTTCAAAAATCAAGAAAAAATATATATCCCAATGATTGTAAACCACTATATTTGAATTGAAATATAGACAAAAAAATCCACTTATTTACCCACCTCCCTAACAATGTGTATTGTTTCCTCCACGTAAGGTTATCAAACTCGAGAGTTTACATAGACTCGTGAGAGTTTTATAGACTCAACTCGTAGACTCATAAGAGTCTACTTCATATGAAAATAATAATAAAATATCTATAAATAACATACTAATAAATATTTTAATAATATAATAAAACAAAATAGTAAATCATAAAGTTCAGAATATTTAAATAACCAAGTCTGGTAATAATATATCACTACTAGATAATAACTTGCAGAGGTTATAGTAGAGGTAGATCATTCTCATTCAGGGTTTGATGTTATTAGAGAATAAAGATTTGATAATATTAAAAGTGAGAAATTTGTATTTGAGAATAATACATTAAATGAAGGTATGCTGAATGTTATACAGACAAAAAACAATAAAAAATGATTTACATTTTGGTTTAATTTTTTTAACTTGCTAACTCGTTGATTCGGTGGTAAACTTGAGAGTCTACTGAGCTTACTTAGAGTTTATAGAGTTTGTTCAGAGTCTTCTAAAAAAGTGTTTACTCAAGAATCAACTTGCAGAGAACAAGCGGACTTATAAACTCGTAAGAGTTAGCGAGTTAACTCGAGAGTTTGACAACTATGTCTCCAAGTCTCTAGTGAGCAATTACAAGATCTTCCTCTTCCTATTTACCAAGCAAAACAGGCACCATTCAGTACTTTAATAGTCAAAAACATTTTAGTCAGTATAGTAAAAGAATATACCTTCAGGAGGGCATTTAAATTATCATCGGGATCAGAATGATTAGCCTCAAAATGCGATTCATCCACATGTTTAACACGAGATTCTATCCCCCATGGACGATAATTGGTTGTTATCCACCCTCTTACTTGTTTTTCTTGTTCTATCTTGTTCATATGTCGGTCCTAGGTAATCATATTCATTTGCAGTTCTGGCCTTTTGACTGCCTATTCGACCATTTTGTGGATCAAAATACACAAATGGTGTCAAATTTCCCCCCATTCTACCACTTGGAACACGGTCCACATTATTCGGATAAGAGGGCTCTCTTTCTAGCAGTTTGGGCCAACCAAATCAATTCTTGTCACCGGAAACATATGTTACTTCATCCTCCAAGGTATCATCATGAGATAAAACTGAAGAGCCAGGCAACACAGCAGAGTCTCTAAGGTTTGAGGAAGAAAGAGGATCCCTTCTAGAGGTGTTCCCTTTTGACAGGCTCTTAACTTTGAAATGTAACTTTCAATTAGAACATTTTTTAGTATTAGATTAATCGCTTCCTTACCAGAAAATTTCAAAATATATACCTGTCAACATATCTTAATGTGTTAAGTGTATGCTCGCATGAACCTGAACTAGGTGAAATGCATGATATCATTAAAGTGCGCGAATCTCCAACAAAAGAATCTCGCAGAACTTCAGTCAATTTACTTCCTCTGAAAGGGATATGCCCGGGGTAAACTTTTATTTATTCCTGCCCCTTCAATCCTAGAATAAAACTTAAAAAAACATGTGAATCAACCAAATAGGCAATCTTAAAAAAACATGTGAATCAACCAAATAGGCAATCTTCCGGTTACTCAAATGAAATATCAGCTAAAAATATGATCGAAGATAAAAACAAAATCCCACCTAGTCTGCTTATCATTATCTGTCGTATCTGCACCACGTTCACTTCCAGCCAGATCTATAAAAGATAGTTTGCCCACAAGTCGAGCAGGCTTTGATTTAGTCCCATCAGCTGATCCCTTGATACAAAGTTGAAGTATAGCATGTGATCGAGAGGATTCCTCATTTGCTCCTCTTGTACCAGTACTTCTTGTGGAATTTCCTCTCAATAAATTCCTTGATTGTCTCAACTTTAGATAATTTATATTCTTGCAAGCTAACAATGCAAACCTGCTGTTTCCCATCCTCCCTCATGCAAAGTTTTCTACAAAATCAAAAACTAATCAAGCAAATAATCCTCAAAGTTATAATTATTCCAGTTTGCAAGTTGATAACTTACTTTCGTTCATTGAGGAGATAAAAAAGTTTTCCCCTGTATATTTCGAAGAAACTATTGGAAACCTTGGTTCCAGTATGTGTGGTGCAATGATCTTAAAATCTTGTGGGATGCTTTGAGAGGCAATTGTTGCATAGTATATGTCTTCCCACTCCTTAGATAATGAAGTAATTCAATATCAACTAAAATGTTTCGAGGTAAATAAAATACATGTTTAACAAACTGCTTCATCGATTACTGATGAAATAGTGATTAACTTATTCAAAGTATATAGTAGAACATCGACATCTGTTCAAATTCATCTCCAAAAAGAGAGACATTCATAAGATATTCTAATTTAATTAGGATAACACTTGTAGTTCAGAAAACATAGGAAATGGGGTAGAGTGAGTTTATAGAATTCAAAGAAGAAAATGAAGATTTGAAGAGGAAAAAATAAATCAAGCACGACTAAATCATTGACCCAGATAATTTTTTAAATGGTATATCAGTATATGTAATAAAATTTGATCCACTATGCGCCCAAGACAATATTTACTTGACATGTATAAATTGAAACAAATACCACATACAACTAATATCTGAAAGGAGAGAATTAAAATGAACACTCTTTATGGCATTGAAAGGTCTGGAGATAGTGCTAAATCTTATCAAAGGGAAATTCATCAAAACAAAAGCCAAATAAGTTCATGTGGGTTAAAAAGAAAACATAGAATTTGTCTTGTAATTCAAACCTTTAATGTAAGAAACACAGACATAAGTTTGCAAGCCTATCTAGCATAGAGATGCCATTTTGGTGGTGTCCGACATAACATATTGACTACACATATCCAGATGTGACTAATTTTAAAATTATTCAGATACATAGACAATACTTTAAGCAACTTATAACAATACTCCACCAATCAACTTCATTTTAATGTATAATGTACTTTATAAGATATAAGTAAATGTTAGCTCATCTATATGATTACACATACCTATGAATATGTAACAATTGAGAATATAATTACCCAATTGAACCCTCACTTTCCCTCTACCCTCAAAGTACAAGAAGAACAATTGAGAACTTTATTCATGAATGAATAAGAATGTACATAAGGGCGTTTATTTATACCCTGTTAATCCAGATTTTTCTCCAATTACTGCTACTCCTATTTTAAGCAACCTATCCCTTACTTTTTTCTTTTGTTTTTTACATCTAATAACTAATTATCTTCTTAAAATAATATGACAACTAACTTGCTAATCAAGCCTCTAATTTCACTTATTACAACTTTCCCCCTCTTCAAACATAGGACTTGTCCTCAAGGCCTGTTAGCTCTCCAATTAAAATCTGGAAATTGGTGTTGCATACTGTATAATTCCTTCCAAACTGCATCTTATGGGTTGGTATGTTGCCATTGAATCAATACCTATGTGACAACTCTGTTGCCCTTTCTCTTCATTCATCTATCCAGAACCACTAGTGGTTGTGGTTCAAATTCACCCTCATCATTGTACACTAGTAGTTCTTGTGATGCTATGTGAGGACCATGATGTTCTTTTAGCAGGGAAACATGAAATACATCATGTATTCTTGTTCCAGCAGGTAACTCAACTCTGTAAGCTACTTTGCCCACTCTTTCTACTACTTTGAAAGGTCCATAGTACCTTGCAGCCAGCTTGTGGAATGCTGAATTTGCCAAACTTAGTTGCTTGCATGGTTGTATTTTCAAGTAAACAAAGTCTCCACAGTTGAATTCTTTGTATGCCCTTTTGAGATCAACATACTTCTTCATCCTCTCCTGAGCCTTTGTTAAATTGTCCTATAAAAGCTTTGCTATTTGTTGTCTGGTTTTTATCATATAAGCTACTGCTTCTACTAATAATTCTCCTTGTACTGTAATATTTGGCATAGGAGGAGAGTAGCCATATAGTGATTCAAATGGTGTCATCTTGATAGTTGTATGAAACTTAGTGTTATACCATAATTCTGCCAAGGCTATATGTTCTGTCCATTTCTTAGGTAATTCACCCGTAACACACCTCAAGTATCCTTCTAAAGCCTTGTTTAATGTCTCTGTTTGTCCATCAGTTTGAGGGTGGAAGGGTGTGGATTTAAGCAATTTAACTTCATGTTGTTGCATTAACTCAGACCAAAAAGCACTCATAAAGATGTTATCCCTATCAGAAATGATCTCGGATGGCCAACCATGTAATCTTACAATGGTGTCCATAAATACTTGTCCTATTTTAGCTGCTCCAAAAGGGTGAGCTAATGGTATAAAATGAGCATACTTTGTGTATCTATCACAAACCACAAAGATAATTGTCATTCCATTAGATTAAGGGAGCCTCATAATAAAATCCATTGAAATGGACTTCCAGGCTCTATCTGGGATATATAATGGCTAAAGCAATTCAGTAGGCATTTGTAACAATGGTTTATTTTTCTGGCAGATATGGCATTACAACACCCACTTCCTGACCTCCCTCTATAATCCCTTCCAATAAAATTACTCTTTAATCCTCCTAAATGTTAGATAGTCCACTGAATGTCCTCCAGTTACAGTGTTGTGGTAGTGATGTAGGATCCTTTCTTTCATTTGCAGATATGCTTTGATTACCACTTTTCCTTTTCTTCTAATAAATGTGCCATCAAATGTGTATTGATTGTAAGAACCCTGATTTATCCTGATTTTGTCCACTATCTTCTGTAATTTTGTATCAGTTTTTCATGAATCTGTAGCCTTCATCAGTAACTGAGATGTGACTTGGAAGATTGCTGCTATGCTTCCTTGTTTTTGCCCTGACAATGCATCAGCTACCACATTTTCTTTTCTTTTTTTATACTCAATACTAAAATCCAATCCCATGAGTTTCTCTAATCCCCAATTTTGCATCAAGGTTGTTGGAGGTTGCTCAAGAAGGTGCTTTAATGCTTTTTGGTCAGTCTTGATTATGAAGTGTTGTCCAAGGAAGTAGTGTTGCCATTTTTTCACAGCAAATAATATAGCATAGAATTCTTTCTCATAGGCTGAGAGTAATTGATACTTTGGGCCCATGGCTTTGCTAATGTAGGCTATTGGGTGGCCTTTTTGAAGAAGTACAACACCAATACCTACTCCTGAAGCATCTGTTTTGACTGTGAAAGGTTGACCAAATTCTAGTAAAGCTAATACCGGAGCAGATGTCAAGGCCTTTTTCAATTTAACAAGTGTTGATTCAGTGTCTTCTGTCCATCTGAACTCAATGTCTTTCTGCAACAATTGTGTAAGTGGATGAGCAAGCTTGCCATAGTTCTGAATAAATCTTCTATAGTAGCCTGAGAGACCTAAAAATCCTCTTAATTCTTTGGCTGTCTCAGGTCTTGGCCACTGTTGGATTGCCTTAATTTTATCTGGATCTGGATGCACACCTTTGGCAAAAATCAAATGTCCTAAGTAATTGATTTTGGTCGTTCCAAAGCTGCATTTTTTGTAGTTGAGTGCCAAGTTGTGTTCTCGTAATATTTGTAGTGTAGTGTGTAGGTAGTGAATGCGTTTTGACCATGTCTTGGTATAGACCAAGATGTCATCAAAGAAAACCAAAATGAACTTCCTAAGGTGCTCCCTGAAAATATCATTCATCAGGTTTTGAAATGTGGATGGTGCATTACTGAGTCCAAAAGGTAACACAACCCACTCATAGTGCCCACTATGGGTTCTAAAGGCAGTTTTATGAATGTCCTCTCTACCATTCTGACTTGGTTGTATCCACTTTGTTAGTCCAGTATAGTAAAGTAACTCGCACCATTTAATTCATCCAATAGATCTTCTATTAAAGGCATAAGGAACTTGTTCTTTACTGTCAAAGCATTTAGTTTTCTTAAATTAGTGCAACATCTCCATGAGCCATCTTTCTTTTTAAACAAAACTAATGGCGATGCATAGTAGCTTCCACTTTCTTTGATAAACCCAGTGTTGAGTAAAGCCTTAACTTGTCTTTCTATTTCCTCCTTTTGAGCATGTGGATACCTGTATGGTTTCAAAAAGAATGGTTTATCACTAACCAAGGAGATTTTGTGATCGTATTGTCTTTTGGGGGGCAATGTTGTGGGCTCCTTGAATAACTGCTAGTATGTCTCTAACAAAGGATGCAGTTTAGATTCCTATTCTTGAGTCAACTTGTGATCCTTCACCGATATCTCCTTATAGCAAACTGGTCCTTGTAGTGCTACTAACATGGCCTGGCAATGAGCTAGTTTTAATTTACCTTCCAATTCCATGATGTTCTCTGAAATTTGTTCACCTTGTAAGTGGACCAGTTTTCCTTGATGTTGAAACTGCATTGTCAGCTGAGCACAATTCCAGTTGATGTCACATAGTGTCTTGAACCACTGCATACCCAGAATCACCCCAAAAATACTGCTAGGCTAAACTAAAAAATCAGCTTGAAAAATATGATCACCAAACCGCCATTCTACCAGAGTACAACTTATAGTAATAACCATTTGTTTATTAGATGCAACCATAGCTGGAAAAAATTTTATGCTTTGAGACTTAAGTTCGAGTGATTTTACCCACTTGGCACTAATGAAGTTATGTGTACTTCCAGTGTCCATTAAAAAAGGCATTGGTTGTTTCTTAATTAAGCCTGTCATCTGTAGGGTCTTCCCCCCAACTACACCTTGTAATGCATTAAGGGATATATGAACATCTGCATCCCAAATTAAATCCAGACTTTGTTCTACTAATTCAGTTTCTTGCTCTCGTTCATATTCAAATGTAAATTCAGCAGTCATATTATCTTGTGCACTGAAAATAGCAGTTAGTTTACCCCATACTTTACATAGTTGCTTATGATCCCTATCCCATTTTTCACCACAAAATCTACATAGTCCCTTTACAATTCGTTCACTAATTTGCTTCCTAGAGCTGAGATTTGTGGATGATACCTTAGAATCTGTTGGAAGTGTTGAAAATGTAGGATTTTGAGATTGACTTTGTTGTAAGGTGGTGATTGGATAACTTTTAGTGTGTGAAGATGTAGAAGACCAAGATCTTGTATATTTGACTTAAGATTCGAAACTTATGGATTTTGCTAGTGAGAATTTCTTTGCCATTCCTTGAAGGACCTCCTCTTGTAATCTTGCAATTCGTATAGCTTCTTGAATTGTCTTTGGCCTATGAACCCTTACTGATTTCTCAAGCTTAGGGGTTAAAACAAAAAGAAAGAAACTTAATGCTAAGTCTTCTGTAATTAATACTCGAGCTAACAATGTGTCAAAGTTTTCCAGGTAATCGATCAAAGGGCCATCTTGCTTCAATCTTGAAATTTCTGCTATTGGATCATCGAATGCACCCGTGTTGAATCTGCTTCCAGCATCGTGAATGATTTGTTGCCAAGAATTCCCTATGTTATTATTGTTCTGCATGTAATGCCTTTGCTATGCAAAGGCTTTATCATCCATCGATAGTAATAACAAACAACTTCTTTGTTCTTCAGGGGTACCCTCCAATTCAAAAAATTGTTCTACTTTTGCTTTCCAATCTCGAAAGTTGGAGCCATCAAAGGGCAGAAATGGAATTTGTGCTCTATCATGTATTGAAAGAACCGTTTCCGGCATTTCATTGTGATGACCTTCGTCTTTCGTGATTTTCTTGTTGGCGTTCATCGCTGCGATTGCTGATGTGAGGCTTTCGATCGATATCTGCACTATTTCCAACATTTTCTGTATTGATTCTTGATGATTAGAGAGATTCTTTTCATAGAATTCCATGCAATTCTCGAGTTCCTTCGTGGTCACCATCGTCATTGAGCTAATCTGATACCAATTATAGCAATTGGGAATAGAATTACCCAATTGAACCCTCACTCACTCTCTACCCTCAAAGTACAAGAGGAACAATTCAGAACTTTATTCATAAATGAATAAAAATGTACATAAGAGTGTTGATTTATACCCTCTTAATCCAGATTTTCCTCTAATTACTACTACTCCTATTTTAAGCAACCTATCCCTTACTTTTTTATTTTGTTTTTGACAGCTAATAACTAATTATCTTCTTAAAATAATATGACAACTAACTTGTTAATCAAGCCTCTAATTTCACTTATTACAGAATACTTAATCTAAAATTTGGTATGTATGGTCATTGAGATAATATTACATTACTCAATGCTTAGATTTTTTAATTGATATATCCTATATTAGTGGAGTAAGTATTGAAGATTTACTACTGAACTAAGTGCATTTCTTCCCTACACACACAGAGTCCATTGTCCAAGTACTACAATTTTTAGAATTTGAAGTGTCCCCATGTTAGTGTTAGTGCTTTACAGTTGCAAACTAATATGTTTAACTGTCAATTATATATGCTTCATGGATATGGAAGTAAAAAGTCATAGAACATACAAACAATTGAAATCATTAGTCATCTTCAGTTTCATTCATGTCCTTCACTATACCTGTAAACCCAAAATGTTTTGAAATATTCATGGAGCATTAAATGACTTTATCCTAAAAAAAATATAGTGAAAAGATAGTAATTGTTCAATTCAATTCTAAAATGTTGAAAGGTATTCTTAGTTTCTATAATTTGGTGGTTAGTGCTCAACGACTCATTTGTCAATTAGAAATAAACAACATCTTACTAGTTTGACCATATGCAAAGCAAGTTGCTTTTGTTTGTTGGAAAATCAAAGGAATAATCAACTCCACGGTCTCAACATACACCTAGAGCAAACAAAAAAGTAATTAATCTATTGAAACTAATGAATAATTAGTCAACATGGTCACAAGAGCTACAACTAACTAAATACTCACTTCATCATTTCAAGCATCTTCATTCAACACAACATAAAAACAAACTCATGTTTCTCAATATTCTATTAAGTCAACCTACAGACACAAGTAAAGTGGAGATAAATTCAGAAAAGGCACAAACCTAGACAGTGTAGCATGAATGTTTCAATTGTAAATTTGTAATATGAGTGTATCAACATTAATTAATTGGAAAAATATTGACCTTAGTAAATTGTCTCTTTGATAGTAATTGTAAGGTCTAGTCAGTGCAATTTGAATTGTTTACACATAGATCATAGAATGAGAAAGAGAAATTTTGAAGGGGAATTATAATTTTGCACATAATCTGGTTTATACCTCTTTGTTGCAATAGCATTCCATAAAAGATGTTGGACAAAAAAGTGGAATTTAGAATGAGCAATTTTTGCTCCCTTTTATTTCATCAGAGCACATGCCTTATTGTCCCACTCACTCCTTTCAAAAGTTAAATAACTCACTACTCTCATTGGTCTCCTCTCTTTGATGCAAGCCACCTAACCCAGATCTCTCAGCTGCATTTCCGATCAACCCATCATAGCACTCCAATAAAAAAATTTGTCAACCCACAATTTGTGGTACATCAATTGCATGACCCATAAGCACATAAGAACCTGTAACAAGTGCAGCCTTAGAGGGAAATGAAGAAGGAAAAGGTGGGACCAAAGCAAGAAGACACATGGAAAATGAGGAAGGAGAGAGGCGTAGCATGAGGGCCAGAATAACTAACTCTAGGCTGGCTGATTTTGTGTGGTCCCAAAAGTAGTTTAAGAAGAAAAATGCGAGAGAGAGGGGGGCAGTTATTATGTGATATCATTTCCTTCCTCTTTGGGGTTCTAGTTACTTTCTCTGTTATTCCTTTCTACAATTTCTGTCATTGTACTTCTGCAATTGGCATTTTAATCAATACAACTCCTGTTTCCATTTCCTTTTCTTGTCCTTTTCTTGTTGCTTGTGGTATCACTGTTACATTTGGTGATTTCATTCGAACATGCCAGATAATACACGTCTTAAGGAGCTTTCTGTGAACATGTCCAAGCTGCTCGAGATATTAGAAGCCGATAGGCAAGAGAATAAAGCTCGATCCGAAACTCTAGAGGCTACAATGGACACATTGCTGAAATCGAACAACAACTCTGGTGCGAATTTGCACATGAACGTTGCGGGAAACAACTCCATTGGAGGTTCGCCATCTCCTCCACCATTTCAGGTGCACAATGTGAAACTTAACTTTCCTCGTTTCGACAGATCTGAAGTTCTTCAATGGATTTTCAAGGCTGAGCAATTTTTTGACTACTATAACACTCCGGATACTCAACGTCTTACCATTGCTGCAATTCACATGGAAAAAGAGGTAGTTCCCTGGTTCCAAATGACTAATCAATCTACTCCATTTCAGTCATGGATTGATTTTACTCGTGCTTTAGAACTGGAATTTGGTCCATCTCCATATGAATGTACTAGATCTCAGTTATTCAAATTGTCACAAATAGGATTCGTTCACGATTATCACACTCAGTTCACTGCTCTTGCAAACTGCGTACAAGGTGTTACTAGTGAAGCTTTGATTGATTGCTTTGTGGGAGGACTTAAACCTGATATTCAACGTGATGTAATAGCCCAATCACCAACTACACTACTACGTTGTGTATCTCTAGCCAAGCTATTTGAGGAGAAATACTTACCCAAGCACAAGCCATTTCAAAGTCCCTACTAGAACCGTAACCAAAACACAACCCAAAACACAAACATAAACACAAGCCTACCTTCTTCTCAGTCAATCAAATCCACAAGCCTACCACCCTTACTTCCAAGCCCCAACATGAATTACAATTCCAATTTTCCAAAACCAAGAAATGTCAGAAGAATATCACCAACTGAAATGCATATTCAAAGGGAGAAAGGGCTATGCTATACATGTGATGAGAAGTTCACTTATTCTCATAGGTGTCTTAATCGGCAATACCTATTGTTGCAAATGGATGAGGATGAAAATGTTGAAGTGCAACCGGACCCACCTCCTAGAATTGAGGAAGCCATGGGAAATTTGAATTTAGACCATCACCTATCTTATAATGCCCTTAAAGGTTCCTCGAGCCTAGGAACTATGAAGTTTAGTGGTACAATTAATGGCATGGTGGTTCAGATATTACTTGATAGTGGTAGTTCAGACAACTTTTTGCAACCTAGGATTGCTAATTGTCTGAAGCTTCCAATTGAACATGCTTCCAATTTCCAAGTCCTTGTGGGAAATGGAAACTCATTAGTTGTTGAAGGTTTGGTGAAGCAACTAGAAGTCATGGTTCAAGGTCATTCTCTCAAATTACCTGTGTAACTCCTACCAATTACTGGTGCTGATTTGGTACTTGGAGCGACATGGCTTGCTACATTGGGTCCTTATGTTTCCGATTATAGCCAGCTTACCTTGAAGTTCTACAAGGACAATCAGTTTGTCACATTACGTGGTGATCACCCTAAATTATCGGGCCTTGTTCAATTTAACCAGCTGAGGAGAATGCATCATACACATGCTATAGCTGAAGTTTTTACCTTGCAGTATAAGCAACAAGATGTGCCTCAGGATAAATGGCTTGAATTACCTAAAGATATGGAACCCGATTTGGTGATGTTGTTGCATAATTATAGAAGTATCTTTGTTGTGCCTACTGAATTACCTCCTTTAAGAACTCAGAAACATGCCATTCCATTGGTAAAGGATGCCAACCAGTAAAGGTGAGACCTTATAGATATCCCCACAGTCAAAAACAACAAATTGAAACTATGGTACAGGAAATGCTTACTGCAGGCATCATCACACCCAACACTAGTCCATTTTCTTCACCCATCATTTTGGTAAAGAAAAAGGATGGAACGTGGCGGTGTTTTGTACCAACTATAGAGCCTTGAATGCAATAACATTTAAGGACAGCTTCCCAATCCCAACTGTTGATGAACTCATTGATGAGTTATATGGCTTTAATTATTTTTCCAAACTTGACCTGAGGTCAGGTTATCACTAAATTCTCGTGGCTGCTGAGGATAGACACAAAATTGCTTTTAGAACATATCAAGGGCACTATGAATGATTAGTCATGCCATTTGGGCTTACCAACATCCCTGTTACCTTCCAAAGCCTCGTGAATGATGTTTTCAAAGACTTCTTCAGAAAATTTGTCCTGGTTTTCTTTGATGATATATTAGTATACAGTTCTACCTAGAAAGAGCATCTTTTACATTTGGAACTAGTCCTTCAATTGCTGCAGAAGCACCAATTATATGCCAAACTATCCAAATGTTCATTTGGGTTGCCAAAAGTGGATTACCTGGGACATACTGTTTCAGGCCAAGGTGTGTCAATGGATAAAGACAAAGTACAGGCAGTTTTGGATTGGCCAACACCTATTAACATTAAACAATTAAGAGGCTTTCTCGGGCTCACTAGATATTACAGAAAATTTATCAAATCTTATGTGGTAATTACAACACCTTTGACTAATTTGCTTATGAAAGATAAATTCCTGTGGGGAGTAGATGCAGATGAAGCTTTCAAAAAGCTCAAAAATGTTATCACACAAGCACCAGTTTTAGCCTTACCAAACTTTTCAATGCCTTTTACCTTGGAAACAAATGCATATGGAATAGGTGTAGGTGCTGTACTAAGTCAAATGCAACACCTCATTGCTTACTTTTCAAAAAAGTTGAATGTTAGAATGCAAAAACAATCAACTTATGCAAGGGAATTCTTTTCTATTACTAAAGCAATAGCAAAATTCAGGCATTATCTGCTTGGTCACAAATTTGTCATCAAGACGGATCAAAAGAGCCTTAAGTCACTCACTGATCAAGTTGTTCACACACCTGAGCAGCAAAATTGATTGCATAAGTTGATTGGTTATGATTTCACCATTGAGTATAAGTCAGGAAAAGAGAATGTAGTTGCTGATTCTCTTTCTAGATCTTTTATGATGGCTATATCTCAACCTAAGTTACAGCTGATTCCAGAATTAAGGGAAGCCCTTGCACAGGACAAACAATTGAATCTAATTATGCAGCTTTGTTTGCAGAACAAGCCTCCAAATCTGAGTTATTCAGTTTATGATAAGTTGTTGTATTGGAAAGGTCATCCAGTGTTACCACGAGGCCATGAAGTTGTAAAGAAAATTTTGTATGAGTTTCACAGTACATTTTTACTAGAACATTCCAAAGAATTGCTTATCAGTTTTATTGGCATGGTATGCAGCAAGACATCAAGGAGTTTGTTCAGAGTTGTCTCATTTGTCAATAGGCTAAACATGATACAACATTACCATCAGGCTTGCTTGAACCACTACCAATTCCAGACCAAATATGGGAAGATGTAGCTATGGATTTCATCACTGGCCTTCCTTCTTCTAATGGACATATGGTCATTATGGTAGTCATTGATAGACTTTCCAAGTATGCTCATTTGGCTAGTTTGAAGTCTGACTTTAATAGCAAATAAGTTGCTGAGTTATTCATGAAAACTATAGTAAAGCTGCATGGATTTCCAAGGACAATTGTCTCTGATCGAGATAAGGTTAAACCAAATAGTAAATAAGTTGCGTACAAACTATCCTGAAAATAGATTTCCCTGATTCAAAGAAGGAAAATGATTCTGGAAATAAAATCATGAATAATCGGATCTCCACTCTAGAAATCAGGTTAAACCAAATAGAAAAAACGGTAGATTTTCTTTACGAAAATTTCCAAAAAGAAAGAGATCCAAAATGTACTGAAGAACATACTAGTGGGCTTATGGCATTACAAAACAAAGATTGCATTCCCATAATTTGTAACAAAGAAAAAAATAAAAGCCTACACATTTTAGTCAAAATAAATTTTCCAAAAATAAATAAATTTAACCAAACTGAAATAATTTTGCAAGCCTTGGTAGATACTGGTTGTTCTTTCACTTCTATATGCCAAAGTGTTGTACCCAAGCACAATTGTTTCAAAAGCAACATAATAACCAAAACTAGAACAATGTCTGGAGACATAATAACAAACGATACAGAAACACGAAATTTCACTATCCAATTATCCACAAATTGTGATTTTTGGTAGTAAAATTTTTATAAATAAAGCAGATGTGGTAGACTTACGACCTGCTAAGGAGAAAATGATTTTAGGACTTGATTTTATTATACATAATAATAGATCAATTACTATTACAAAAGATTACCTATTAATTTCTACAAACTCACAAATGTCACCTATAATAGATGAGATCACATCAAAGTTACGAACACAGCGTGGTGATGCCTCCACTAATCCCACCAAGAATAAACAATGTCTTTGTGATACACCCGGTAGTTGTAAAATAAAAGAATAAAAAAATCATGGCAATATAAACACTATAAAAACATACGACACATCCCATGATTTGGTACCATCATCCCATGATTCTTATTATGAAAGTATTTTGGAAAGCATAAAAACTGAAACAGAGCTACAATATGAGTTATCTATAGCAGAATCTGATTACAAAGTTGTCAAAATTATCAAAATTATAACCTTTGACAATATACAACAAATTATAGATGGATTGAATAAAACTAGCATAATAGGAGAAGACCCTACAAAATATTGGGAAAAAGACCCAGTTATATGCAAATTAGAAATCATAAACCCATACCTGATAATTAAAACTAAAGATATTCAGTATGGGAATTTCGAACAAGAAGAATGTAAGAATCACATAAAAACCCTATTAAATCTCAAAGTTATAGCACCCAGTACTAGTCCTCATAGAAGCCCTGCTTTTATTGTTAATAAACACTCAGAACAAAAAAGAGGAAAGACTAGAATGGTCTATAATTACAAAAGGCTCAACGATAACACTAACATAGATGGATATATTATCCCCTCAAAAGATGTGTTGATAAATAGGATACAGAAAGCTAAATGGTTTTCAAAATTTGATTTAAAATCAGGATTTCACCAAGTAAAAATGCATCCTGATTCAATTAAATGGACTGCTTTTTCTTGTTCAGAAGGATTATTTGAATGGAAAGTAATGTTGTTTGGACTGAAAAATGTGCCACAAATTTTTCAACGAAAAATGGATAATATTTTTGGAAATTATAAAGAATTTACTTGTACGTATATAGATGACATACTTGTTTTTTCAAAAACCAAAGAAGAACATTATTTGCATCTCAAACAAGTTCTTCATTTATTTGAAAAATTTGGGTTAATTATTTCAAAATCAAAAATGGAAATTTGCAAAACCCATATTTCCTTTTTAGGTACGGAAATAGGAAACGGAAAAATAAGACTACAACCCCATATATCCCAAAAAATCCTTAGTTTCCCAGACAAAATGGAAGACATAAAAATCCTAAGAACTTTTCTAGGCCTTCTTAATTATGCAAGAAATTTCATCAAAGACCTAGGAAAATATACAACCCCTCTTTATAACAAAACATCTTTGACTGGACAAAGAAAATTCAATACTGAGGATATAAAGTTAGTTCAAAAGATTAAAGAAATGATTAATAACTTGTCATATCTGTCTTTACCATTAGATTCTGACTATCTAGTTATAGGATGTGATGGTTGTGAACAAGGATGGAGAGCCATCCTAAAGAAAAAGAAAAATAAATATGAAAAAAATTCATGATGAAGAAATTTGCAGGTATGCCTTGGGAAAATATCATACAAAACCTCAGGTATACTCAACATCTACAGACTATGAAGTAAATGTTGTAATAAATGATTTAGAAGGATTCAAACTCTTCTTGATTAATAAAAGCGAAATCACCATAAAAACAGATTGTGAAGCAATAGTAGCTTATGGTAGTCAACAAATAAAAAACCCCACAAAAGATGGCTTTTATTCCAAGAATATGTGTATCATAATGGAATAAAAATAAATTTTGAACACATAAAAGGAGTAAAAAATGTTGCTGCTGATATTCTCTCTCGTTTTGCAGGAATACAACAAAATGAAACCTTGTAAGGTTTCCTACCAAAACATAAAGCAGAAAATGAAGTTCGGTAATCAAGAATTGCCGGTACTTACAAATGAGTTTCACTATCCCGGTAGAGAAGCTGTTAATGATAAATTCAATTGTCTCATTGATAATATTTGGAATATTCCAAAAAATACAAATAATAATGAGCAGTTTGTTTGTTCAGTAAAAAAGGGCATCATCTGTGCTCTATACAATTTCTGCATTGCAGATAACCAAGGAGTTCCTTTTCTTACAAAAGCCTCTCCTTCTGGAAAAGGCTATACAGCTTTTGTCCTGTTATCAGGACCGCATAAAGGTGTTTATACCAATTTCAAAGACCTTTGCCTCGCAAAGGAGGGTATTCAAAGCCCAATCTATAAAGGTTTCTATTCAAGGGAAGAAGCAGAAAAAGCCCTTGAATTAAATACCACCGACATTAACAAAATAAAAAGGGCTATCGAACCAGAAAACCCGACCATAATCATAAACGCTGGCCAGACCAAAACCAGCCAAAAAACCTACAAAGAGACAGTTAGCCCAAATGTCCCAGGCTCAATAAATGACCTAAACTTAGATAATTTTAAGAAAATACAAAGTTTATTATTTAAGGTACACAATAACCAAACTCAAATTCCGGGACTATACATAGGTGTACATGCTTATTTTAACCAAAAATTTGTATGTATCAATAAAACCCCATACTGCCAAGACAAAACTAATTGTCCGTGCAAGATAAAATTCCTCTTTAGAAAAGCCAGACTGGACATGGACATGGACCTGTTTAAGTCCTTCGGATATGAAGACTTAGCAATTTCTGCAAAAAGTCTATTGGACTATGGGTGTTTGGAATCAATCCTGATTCCTCCATCTGATAGATTCGAGGAATTTAATCCCTCAATCAATGAAGCCATAAACTTAATCCAGGCAGAAATGATGGACTACATTGCCATTAAGATAACTACCTGCCCGAGCAATTTCAGTGATCAGAATTATCCTTGCCATGTTATGAAACTCTTACCCGAGGATCATAGAGATTATCCCTGCCTATTCAATGATGAATATGAAAGCTGGGATGTACAAGGCAATACACAATACCAATATAGCCTTATGAGGGCACAAATCCAGGGCTATCAATGGTTCTTCTCAGAAGAGGACAAACGTGAGTTTGATCTGATAAAAGAAACTCATGACACAAAACTTTTCCTACCCTTATACAATGGAAAAATTTTCATTCCTTTTCCTGTGGACCACATCAACAAATTAGTTTAGTTCTTCCAGAAAGAGAAAAAAGACAAGGAGATTTATGAAGCCAGCGGATGCCATGGACAACAAACTCCTCCTTTCCCTTCTACTAATCTCTCAATGGAAGACTCATCTGACATTTTTTGTTCTGGAAATATCCAAGATGAAGAAGATGTTACAATTACAAAGACAAGCAAGAGTTAAAGACCAATGTATCCTGCCTAAAGAAAAGCTAAAATCCAAGGTAGGAATCTTTACTATTGCATAGATTAGACATTGAGCTTATCTGTAATAAATGTATTTGTAAAGGACAGCCCTGTGACAGAGTAAAGGAACAGTGATTTTACTGTTCTCGACTGAAGGGGTTTTGTCTTGTTGTGTAAACTTTCTCTATATAAAGGGTGTTGAGGTTCAGTTGAAGACACACGCTGAACAATATCATACCCAATATTAAGAGAGAGTTTTACTTAGAAAGAGAAGCTTGTAATAGTTGTCTATGCAATAATATCAAGTTCTTTTCTACATCTTTCCCCCTCTACCCCAAAAGTTTTCACCGATAAACTATAAGTACTAATCTCACTATGTCTGACTAATTCTTGTGAAGGCACCCTCAAGGGGCCTTAGTTATCTCTATTTGGAAAATGCGAATATGATTTAGAACCCAGCTGCTTGTAAACAGTAATGTTTATTTTTCTTTTCTCCTTTACTTGTTTTTCGAAAACCTGGGATTGGTAAGCCTGCAAAGGTGTGCCCTTGATAACTGTTTTTGAAAAACTATGAAAGTCCTTTTTAGTTAGGCTGGTGCTTTGAGGAAAATAAGATCTACATAAGACCCAAAAGAAAGTTTGGGCAGTTCGCGATCTTCAGTACTCAGCTTAATACCCAGAAAATTGATAAGGACGTTGTTTTTTTTTTTTTAAAAAAAAAAAAAGTTACGGGTTCATCATATTTTATATTTTTCCAAATAAGATAACTTATAGTGTCCACTTGAGGATTGCCCTCGATCCATCTAATTTGATCCTTTCTTTCCGCATATCGCTTACTCTCAACTGTTATTACTCTTAACTTTGAAATATAATATAAATCTAACTAGGAGGCTTTGCCACCTTTACTAATCTATATTATATTTTTGTACTTCCCACTAGCTTTATTTTACTTTTTTTGCTTTTATTATTTTCTACCTTTATTATGCTTTATTTACTTTTATAGTTACTTTTGTTTACTTTACTTTTATTTTTTAGGTTTCTGGTACCTCTTTTGGTATCAGAGCCTCACATTAGCTCTGGATAGATATCGTGATAATAACAATAATAATAACAACTCCAACAACAAAGTTTCGATAAAATCTTTTGAAGATTTATCTGAATCATTAGACAACATAACAAAAACTCAAAATTTGTTGTTTAATAAAATCCAAACATTAGAAAATAAAATTAACAATATTCTAAATATCATAAAAACTAAGGACCAACAAATTCGTTTGTCTACAACCGAACTAGATAAAATTACTACACAACTTTCCAAACTTGATTTAGGAAAGACACCAAGCCAGACCTCAACAAAATTTGTTTTGGAAAAACCTAGAAAATGAGGACTATTCCATTTACAGGAACCTCACAAACAGTCTCAGGACACAATCCTGTTGCAGAATCCATAAATCAATCTCCTGGAATCTTAGATAGATTCTTTAGAAGAACAAATTCTCGAACCAGACAACTTGAACAAATAGTGGATATAGAATCCAATGTTGATATCGGATCAAATTCTAGGATAGACTCTCTTAATCCTAGACAATTATATAACTTAAATTGGATGGCTTCAGATAGAACTAGCCTATACAGATACAGAAGGATTGATGATTTTCATCTTCCTGACGGAAGACATGAGATTATCAGACTAATCTCTGATCAAACAGGACGACAACTCCTAAATACAAACAGAAGATATGTACACTTAGGACTAATCGCCATATGTGTTATGTCTCTAACAAGATCTTTTGTAGGTGATAAAGCCTTCGTAGTACTCTTTGATCAACAAAGCATTTTTTTACTGAATTCTGTTTGTAAATCATACAAAAAAGTCCAAGTTTAATAGCATTTCTACATGAAGAATCTAGATTAATGTCTATTTGCACTAATATAAGTTTCAACATTCGAATTCGGATGTTTGGTGATACATTTAAAAAAAAAATATTTTTCAAAGTGTATTTGTAATACCCAAAATAATGTTACCATCATAGTTGTCTATGCGGAAACTAAAATTTATGGAATACATAACATGAATAAAACCTAAAACAAAATTCTTAGCACTTATCTAGCTTACAAAACCTAAACAAAACACATATGCTATAATACATGTTCCCATCAATTGGGAGATAGATATATGCCTTCCTTCAAGCAAAAGCTCCATGTGCAACGCTGCACTCATCTAGCGTCCATCTGTTTAACCAGTAAAAAAAATGAAAACTAAAAGGGATGAGACATAATATCTCAGTAAGTGCCCCACGAACTCTTGGCTAACTCTCTAATTCTAGCGATCCTTTTATTAACTATCATCGTTTTTCCTTTCTCTTTACTTAAGCATTCTAATCTCACAATCATTATCCCATCTCACAAGCATTCTAATCTCACTTCAGTGCTACCTAGAATAGAAATGTTTATAACCTTTCACTTTCTAAACTATCAAATTAGAGCTCACATCACTTCTCTATCACATATGACATCTTTTTACAAGCTAATTAGATATATCCATAAGTTAGACTCATTCATACATGTAACATAAACAAATTCCAATCAAGGAAAAAGGAAATAAAGCTAAACTTTATAAACTTAAAAAATAAGGCATATAATGGCTAGAAATTAACAACAAAGCTCAATTTATACAAAGTCATCTCATGCAAGTACATTAATACATACTAGAAATCCATAGTATCATAGTTCAATCATCAAACACCACCATGTGACATCAAACACCAACTATCGAAGTCCTCATCATCATCCAATCATCAAAATTCATTATACATCTGACTTAGGCAACATCATCAACAATTAGACCCCCCTTCAATAAAATTTTCTAGTTTTGTCCCATTTGTTTGGTGAAATTTCACTACTAATAGTAGTTAGTTAACATATATAAGGTAATAAGGAAAAAAATATTAGGAAGCATTTGTTTCACAGAATCATATGACTATGAATGCCATTTTTGGGTATATCTAAAAACATGTATGGTTAC
The DNA here is from genome assembly GCF_000004515.6 of Glycine max. Lineage (NCBI taxonomy): Eukaryota > Viridiplantae > Streptophyta > Magnoliopsida > Fabales > Fabaceae > Glycine > Glycine max. The sequence continues at coordinate 3,901,286 of NC_038255.2, read as the reverse complement.
ATTTTCACATTTCTAGGATTACTTTTTAAAATTCAAAATAATTTAAATAAAAAAGTAAAAAAGGAAGTTACATGTATATTAGAGAATAACTTCTCATATTCTTATGGGAATATCGCATTTCCATCCCTCTTCGTGGGAATAAAAACATGGAAAAGCATAATAATAAAAAAAAGAAGTTATGACATTTCTAGGAATCAACAATATTCAAAAATAATTTTTAAAACTTATAAAAAAAACATGGGAATGTTACATTCCCAAAAATAGACTTAATTTTAATTTGTTAAACAAATGCATTCTTAAGGAGGTAAACTTAATAATACACCTTTTTTAGCAAACTCTTTCAAACACCGAACAATACTTTATTATTAATTAAAATATAATATAATTTCTAATAAATTTCAACTAATAATAAAGAATGAATTTAAAATAATTTTTTAAAGAACATATTGTTAACATATTTCTCATGATTACATCTTATCTTAGACTATACTAGAAAAAAATACTAAAATTGTAGGTGCTTTACAATTTCAATCCTCACAGACACACTACTCGTGAATTTTTTTTTCCTAATATATTCCATGTCACAACTTAAATATTCTTCTATATAATTTTTTTCAAGTATATGACTTACCCTTCATAAATAAATAAAAAAGTATATCACTTACTAGAGGTTCATAAAAGGGAAAACAAATTTAAATTTAGGTTATCTCTCAAGCTATATAATAAATTATGAAGAGAATATGGAAAAATCTCTCAAAAAATAAATGTATGAAATACCAACAAGCGTTGGCACACTAAGCCATACACACCCCCACGATTTAAGTAAAGAGGAGAAGAGAAAGTTAGAGAGAGAAAAAAGAAAAGAAGGAATCAGGTTAGAGAAAAGGAGGAGAAAAAGTAAGAAGAGGAAGAAGAAAGGGCTACGGTGCCAAGACCCAATGCCCAAAAATCATTTCCACGTGTTACCAGAGGTGAGTGCTTCCTCCATTGTCCATCTCTTCCTTAAATTTGTTGTTTTCTTTTTTCTCCCTTTGAATCCTAAGCTTGGAGGTAAAGAAATTTTGAGGATTATGTAAGATTGATGAGGTTTTTGTGTAAATTAATTGGATAGAAAGCATAGAGGATCAATATTGATGTGTTTATTGTGAGTTTGGAAGGTTGGTTAGCTATTAATGAGACCAAAACCTAGGATTTTCAAATATAGTTTTGTGCAGAACTTTTAGTTCAAGCTACACTTTCTACCTCCAGAAAATTTCAATAGAATAAAGCACTACATTAATTTTAGTTGTAGCCACGATTTTTAGCCCGAATTAAATTTCAATAGAATTGGGACTACCTGATTTTAGATGAAGCTAAAATGTTTGGCTAAAGCTAAATTCCAAAGGAATTGAAACTGCAAAAATTTAGCTGAAACTAAATTTTCAGATGAAGTTAAATTTTCTAGCTTAATCTAAATTAATAAAAAAAAATAATCTTGAATGTTTCCTAAAGAGTTCCCTAACCAATTCCGAGTGTAATTATAATTGGTTTATAAGTTAAATCGAAGAAGTAAAGTTGGATTTCTATTAAAGTTATGGAATTCATCATTCATGAGGATTTTGGTGTTGTAATTGTAAGGATTCATGGTGTTGAATATCTTACTATAATGTAGAATTGCTAGATGGGTTCATAAAGGTGAAGAATAATGAATTAATGATAAGATGAATATCAAAGTGGATACTAGATATTATGAATCTTATAAATGTTGAAATATATTGATTAGTCTATGACTATTTCTTCTACCATTGAGAACATTATATTGTGTTGTTGTTGGTTGTGTTGAAATGTATTTGGACCCTTAAGTTGGATCATGGGAGCTGTCGGGTACAGAGGTGTCATATCTAAGACCACAGGGGATTTCGAATATGTTTGTCGTTGGTATACGATAGGTGCATAGTTGGTGTACAAAAATATACCATTTATGCACAATTGGTGCATAGTGCATATGAGTAAGCACGTAAGTTGAGGATGTTAGGTGGACTCTTAACCTAATGTCAGAGGATTTCATGGTGGCTAACGGGAATGAACCTATAAAATAGACAAGTGGGTGAATTCCTATAAATGTATGGTCTTGCAAACCTACAAAGATAAGTCATTGTTCACACATATATTTTTTTATAAAACTACACTTCTTTCATATGCAGGAACAAAACAACGTTCACCCCACTCACCCCCATAACTGTTAGTTGCTATTCATGAGTTATTATTGTATTGAAAATTTGAAAGAAAATAGCAGCGTGTCTCCAATTTATGGTTCTTTTTTAGGAAATTGTATATATTTTCTTTCTTGTGTGAATTTTGAGAATAGAAACTCCATTTTTGGACCTAATGTTGAATTCAACTCAGTTTGTAGGCCAAAGAAGAGAAGGTGCAAAAAGCTGCTGATGAACTCGCTTAGCGAGGCAGATTGGCTAAGCGAGTCTCATTCGCTTAGCGAGGCAGCCAGCTCGCTTAGCGGATGGGAAACCCTAGAAGAGGATAAGTCAGAGATCCACGCCCTCGACACGTGATCAGCCCGCCCAGCGAGGATGTCGTCTCTTCTCGCGTTCAGCGCGCCCAAGCTCGCTTAGCAAAAGCTGAGCGAGCCTTCGTGTGCTAAGAAGTCCAAGAGACTTTAAAACACTGAGATTAACAGAAAATGAAAGGTCACCACCACCACAACGACAATCTAGCAAGCATTTGCTACATGAAAAACAAGGAGAAATAGGGAAGAGAAGTTGGAGAAGACATTCTCCCTCATCTTTTTCCATTTTATTTCACCAAAAACATTTTCTTTCTTGTTTGTATGAAGCTTTGCTTGTAATGGAAGGCTAGAACTTCTTTGTTGGGGAGTAACTACTAAAAACTCTTGATGTAATGTTCTAACTATCTATTTAATGTTATTTTCTGGTGTTCTTTGTTTCTATCGATATTTATTTTACATGTTTATGGCTTGATCACTCATTTGTGTGTTTAGTTAGGCTTTTTAGTGTTGGAAAATGTTTTAAAACCTTAGAACTTGATAGAGCAAGCTAGAAATCTGTATGTCTAAGGATAGAATGCAGTAATCTAGTATATTTTACACCGTATGCTTAGTGTCACTCTTTTAGAACAAGTTTGTTGAGAAATCAAGAACAAAAGCTAAGAGAGTTAGGCTCATTCATGTGAGGAATCATGGTCTGGATATTTTCTCGATGTAAAAACACTAGGATAACGTTAAATAGAGAAAAACTCTTGTATACAGCAAGAGAAATTTCAGTAGGAAACTCCCCAATGCTTTTATCTTGATATTTGTGGCATTTTACAGCTTTGAGTATTTTACTTTTGTCTAAGTAGTTGCAGAAAACTTATTTTACCACTCAATATTTACTTCATTTCAAAGTTAAAAAGTGTTTACATATTGAATATACATAGTCTAGGTGAAACAAATTCCCATGTGGATACGATACTCGATCTTATCATTTTATATACTACTTGTGCAAATCGGTACACTTGCCGACTATGAACAATAACTCACACCATATTTATTACTACACTGGTGAATTATTTTTATTCAAACATCTCCTTTCCTTTATGATTTTTTTATCTTCATTTTTCATTTTAAATACCGTGATAGATCACATAAAATTTGTGTTTATTTTTTTATATTTATATTATTTATATTTTGGTTTTTTTTTTACAATTTATTACTAGTATATAATTATATACTCCCACTTCTAAATTTCAATGTTATCGCCCCCCTCTTACTATATATTGCACCCCTGTAGTGTTATCTTTACAAAAAAAAAATCATTAATATCGGGAAACTTTATTTTATTATATCTAATACAAAAAATTCAATATGTAATAAGTTTTAACTATTAAAAATATTTATACATAAATATGAAGCTGACAGAGTAATGTTATTAAATATTGTATTCTTTTTCTTTTACTTTAGTTTTGAGTAATTAAAATTTTTTTTTTTAAATAAGTTAATTTGTGTTTGGGTGTTTTTATTTAAAATCAAGTTAGGAGTAAAACTTTGTATATATTTTTTAATTTAATGTAAAAGGTACACAAAGTTTCTTCGACTTAATCATTTCTAGATCCAAAATTATTTCTAAAATTTTCTCCAACTTGAAACAAAAAACGTAAAAATTTAAACTAAAATTAATTTTAGATTCAAAATCCAATTTATCTAATTTCTTTTATTGTTCGTAGCATTTGTTAAATTTTTGCCCCCTCAATAAAATTTTCTGCTTTGTCCCTATTCGTATGGCAACCCAAGAGACTCCTAGAATGGTCAGCCGCTCATAGAGTGTGACTATGTTAGGAGATAGGACACATGGGAGATCATTCATATTGTGTAGAAAACTCCATGAAGTAGTGTCTATGAACAATAAAAAAAATTAGAAAATTTTGATTTTAAGTCTAGAATTAATTTTAGATAAATTTTTACATTTTAATTTCAAGTTGGAGAAAATTTTAGAAATGCTTTTGGATCTAGAAATGATTGCGTTGAAGAAACTTTGCGTACTTTTACATTAGATAAAAAAAATTATATTGAGTTTTACTCCTAACTTGATTTTAAATTAAAACACCCAAACACGAAGTAACTTGTTTTTAGAAGAAAAAAAAGTAATTTTAATTACTAAAAACTGAAGTAAAAGAAAAAGAAGAAAAAAGGAATACAATATTTAATATTATTACTCAGTTAACCTCATATTTAAGTATAAATATTTTTAATAGTTACTCCTTTGTTTCTTATTAAGTGTCCCATTTTTGAAATTTTATGTTCCTTCTTATATGTCATTTTCATATTTCAAGGCAATATTGATTTTTTTCTCTCACTTGTACCCTTGTATCCTTTAATTATTTTATATATTTTCATAAAATTAGATAGTAAATAATTGAAAAAATTCAAGGTTGTATTTATTACCTATTCACCAAAAGAATGTGAATTGTTACATTGAGAGAAGTTTCAATACTTTGTATCTGCTCATAAAATGTTTTGTTTTCCCAATGAGAGAACTTGTTAGTGTTTCATTGCTTCTTTATGGTGAATGTACATTCAAGAGATAATTAGGGTTACTTAAACAAAGACGGTCCTTCAGCAAATCCGTCTTTGTTTAAGTTTCCTGTAATTACAAAAATATCATGGTCCACCATTCTAAGACGGTTACGTGTGACCGTCTTAGAAATCGCGATGTAAAAAATAAAAAACTTTGCCCCTAATTACAAAAATACCACCATCATACATTCTAAATCGGTTATTAATATCCGTCTTAGAAAGTGTGTCGTAAAATTAAGTTTTTTTAGTAGTGTGTTCATCTTTGTTTAAAAGGAAAAGTTGCATATGAAATTAAACTACGTACAGATAAAAAAGAATGGAAAAAGATACTTGTAATAATATTTGTTTGGAAGAAAGAGTAGAAGATTCCTTTGGAAGCATGCAAGTAGAAAGGGTTGGAGATTCATATGACAACATACAAGAAAGAGAATTGAAGACTCTTTACCTTATGTTTGGATGGAGAAATTAAACTAGGTAAAGTATTTCAACTGGAATATTAAAATGTCTTCCTATAATGTAATCTATTTGGATATGATATTTTAAAAGTAATTGAAATGTTATTATTTTTGTAAAGCATTTAATATACTAACTTGACATAATTTCAAATTCTCAGCAAAAATAAAGGAATTCAAATTTCTCACTCTAGACAAACTATAGGCTCAAGCTCACTCTCCATAGCTCTCTCTCCCTCTCAGCACACCTTGGCGTTATGAGCTATCACTTGCTCTACAATCATGACCACCTCCATTGACAAGTAGGTTTTTCTTTCTATTTATCACAATCTTTTCTTCCACTCACTGATAGGTTTTCCTCTCTCTCTCTCTCTCTCTCTCTCTCTCTCTCTCTCTTTCTCTCTCTCTCTCTCTCTCTCTCTCTCATCTCTATTTATTTCTTTTCATCAATTTATGTTCCTTTGATTTTGATTTCATTTTTGTAGCTACAATGTTCGCTTGATTTTATTGATTTATGTTTCATTTTCTATTTCTTTTATTTTGTTTCAATGATTTTGATATGTTGGTGGGTGTGGAATTGGATGGATTTGGAGTTGAGATAGGTTGTGAGCACCATATTAATAATTTAACAAAATTTAATATATATATATATATATATATATATATATATATATATATATATATATATATATATATATATTAAATTTTGTTATAGTAAAAAAAATTTAATGCACAAATAAGTAATTTAACATATTAAAAATTTAAAAAAAAAATAAAACTTTAAGAAAAAATTATTAATATGTTAAAAAACATATTAATAATTTTGATATGTTGGTGGGTGTGGAATTGGATGGATTTGGAGTTGAGATAGGTTGTGAGCACCATATTAATAATTTAACAAAATTTAATATATATTAAATTTTGTAATACTAAATATTTTTTATTTATAAAAAATATACAGATTAAATAATTCGTATAATTTATATCAAAATTAATTATCACAAAATTTATTATTTAAATTTACATGCGCATTAAATATACATTAGAAATTTTAGTCTTACGTATAACAACATTATTTATTTTATAATGTAATTGATTCATTAATTCAATTGGTTAGAAAAAAACTTCAAAAAAAAAAAAAAGAAACTTCTTACGATGAAGTTCATCCGTACCTAGCAACACCCCCTTAAGGTTGGATCGGTGCCGGCGGGCTGTTCGGTAGATTTGAAAAGAGAAAATTAAAGGTGGATTAATAAATTTTGGAAGGGTTAATTAATATAGTATTGGATTATTCTCTTGCAAGAAGGTGTTGCTAGAGACCACCATGGGAAGTTCTTGTTTGGTTTTTAAATTGGTCTTGGAATAGCATATGTGATTTCTGCTGAACTTTGGGCCATTTTTCATGGCTTGAAGTTGTCTTTGGATAAAGGATGGAAGCATATCACGGTGGAGTCTGACTCAGCTGAAGCGATGAAGTTGATCTCAAATTCAGGTTTGGTGGATTATACGCATGCCTCAATAGTCTTGGATATATATCAGAAGATTTGCTTGCTTGCCTGTGGCCTTCTCTATTAGGCATGTTCTTAGGAGTCAAAATAATGTTGCAGATTCCCATCCTAAAGATGCCTTGCGGCTTGGGAAGTATCTTGTTATTTTGGAAGAGCCTTCTGCCCTTCTCTTTCTATTGCTGCTTGTTTAGCTTCTGATGTAGCAGGCCTTTTGCATGTATTCTAGTTGGGATATGCTAGGTGCACCCAGCATTATTGCTGGTGCACCCAGCAATTTATTGGAAGGTCAAGTTTGCCCTTCATTAAAAAATTTTAAAAGACTCCCTCTTTTCTCCCGGATTCACTTTCTGCTTTTGCTTTTGTTTCTTTTCTTTCCTCTTCCGGGAGCATTCTCTTCCACCGCAAGCCACCGCGAGCCCAGCTGCTGCTTCTTTCGCCTGGACGCCATTGCCGTTCGAGGTAAGTTTCGTTAACCTTCCATTTGGTTTTATTATGCACTGTGTAGTTGTAGCATTAGGCTAGGTTAAAAGAACCTTAGGTTAGCAGAACCATAGGGTAGAAGACGAGAGCAGGAGGTGCCGGAAAAAATGGGGAAAGGGGGCTGACGGCGAGACTTCCGGAAGACCCGTTAGGGGTTCTTCCGGAACTTCCGGAAGAACATTTTCCAGAAACTTTCCGGAAGAAGTGTTCTTCCGGAAGAAACCAAACGTTTTCCGGAAGAACCCTGCTTCCGGAAACTTTCCGGAAGAAGGTTTCTTCCGGAAACGTTTTGGATTTCCGGAAAAAGTGTTCTTCCGGAATTATTCCGGAAGAACACTTCTTCCGGAAAGTTGTTTTTTTTTCTTTTTTTTTTAAATGAAAAATGATTTTTGTTTTTTTTTAAATGAATTATTATATTTCTGTTGATTATTTTGTTTTATAGATTTTATGAAAAATGAGGTTTGGATTTTTGATGTCATGTTTTTTTTTTATAATTTACATTGTGTATTTTTATTAAATATTAATTTGTAAATTTTTTTTTATAAAAGTGGTTGTGTTTGTTTTTGTTTATTGTTGATTTTTTTAAATTAGTGTTTTTTCTTTAAAAATGAAGTTGTCTATTTTTATAATTAAAGTTGTGTGTTTTGGAAGTTTTATAAAAATACTATTTTTTTTAAATTAATTAGTTTTTTTATTATAAATGAAGTATTTTATTTTCTAAAAAAATTGTGGATGTTTACTAAATAATTTTTTTTACATTAGTTGTTTAATTTTTTTAAAAAAATTAAGTTGTGGATGTTTAGTAATGAATTATTTTTATATTAGTTGTGTTTTTTTTTATAAATGAAGTTGTTTAATTTTTTTAAAAAAAATTAACTTGTGGATGTTTACTAAGTAATTTAGTTGTGTTTTTTTAAGTAATAAAGTTTCTTATTTTTTTTTTAAAATTAAGAGTTGGATGTTTACTAATTAATTTTTTTTACATTAGTTGTGTTTTTTTTATAAATGATGTTGTTTAATTTTTTTTTTAAAATTAAGTTGTGGATGTTTAGTAATGAATTATTTTTATATTGGTTGTGTTTTTTTTATAAATGAAGTTGTTTATTTTTTTAAAAAAAATTAACTTGTGGATGTTTACTAAATAATTTAGTTGTGTTTTTTTTAATGAAGTTGTTTAATTTTGTTTTTAAAATTAAGTTGTGGATGTTTATTAATAAATTTTTTTTACATTAGGAGTGTTTTTTTTATAAATGAAGTTTAATTTTTTTAAAAAAAATATGTTGTGTATGTTTTAAAATAATTTGATTTAAGTTAGTCTTATTTGTTTATAAATAAAGTTGTTTTTTTATAAAGAAAATTGTGTATATTTTGACCGAAAAAAATACGTGTTCGACATGATTTGCAGATCATGGCCAGAACACGAGGTTTAGGTCGTGCGATAGGTAGAGTTGTAGGCAGAGATAGACCTGCTGATGAGGATGTTGCTGATGTTCCTGAGAGGCGTAGGCCTACTGCCTCAGCCCGTAGGCTACGCGTTCATCAGATGACTGCGGAGGGACGTGATATGGCTGAAGACGTCGCTGACATGACTGATGATGTCCCTGAGCAGCCTACGGAGGCACCTGAGATGCGTGTGGACGCACAGGGTGCTGATAGTGGTGAGGGGTCAGATGGTGATGATGCTGCAGAGGGATTCCCTGGTGGTCCACGAGACCCGTCAGTGCTCACATCATTTGCCGAGCATGTTGCACACGCCGTGTGGAGTGGACAGGTATTTTAATTTGTTAATTATTTGTCATTGTTTATTTATTTGTTTATGATAAATTTTTTTTAATAATTGTATAATTTGTACTTCAAATCAGGAACGTCCTGATTTGAAGTTAGTGTCACATGGGAGGAAGGTGGCACTGATTGGGAGGCCAGTGCCTGAGATTGAAGGCCTGGTGGCTGCCACAGGATTAAGTCCACTGATAGATTGTTCAGTTATTACTGGCGATCCTAGACTTATATCCGCATTTGTGGAGAGGTGGCACAGTGAGACTAGCACCTTCCACCTTCCTGTAGGAGAGCTGACGATCACATTGGATGATGTGTCGTCCATCCTACATTTGCCCATCACTGGCGCCTTGCACAGTTTCCACGCTCTTTCTACGGAGGAGGCCAGATTCTTGCTTACGGAGTTGCTGGAAGTGTCTGAGGAAGAGGCCAGAGCTGAGACAGCACTCACACGTGGAGCATATGTACGATTAGGATGGGTTCGTGACATTTATGAGACCAGATGTCAGGCCCGGCGGTGGATTGTCGCAGCTCGCGCTTATCTGCTGCACCTTGTCGGTTGCACTCTTTTTGCTAATAAGAGTGCAACATACGTGCATGTGGTCCACCTTGACGCTTTCCGGGACCTCGCTCATAGTGGTGGTTTCGCTTGGGGGGTTGCCGCGCTGGTTCATATGTATGACCAGTTAGATGAGGCTTGTAGGACCACCACCCGACAGCTTGCGGGGTACTTGACGCTACTTCAGGTAAATTTTGTGTTTATTAATATGTTAGGTTCGATTATGATTTAAACATGTTTTTATGTTATGTTAACCTCAATTATTGTGTAGTGCTGGATCTATGAGCACTTCCCTAGTGTGCATCAGTGCGTGACTGACGATACATACCAGGAGACGTCCCCACGTGCTTCCCGGTGGTTGACGTCGAAGGCGCACATGAAGGGCATCACAGGAGCACCCTACAGGGCACGTTGTGATGGTTTGACCGTCACAGATGTGTCCTGGTTTCCGTACACGGAGCATCGGGGTGTTAGGGCGTTTCAGGAGATTTCATCGTTCCAGGGTCAGCTCAGATGGGGTCCTATGATCGTCACAGTTCGACCGGAGAGGGTGGTACGCCAGTTCGGTTACATCCAGAGCATCCCTCCGCCGCCTGTTAGTGCACGATTGTCACATGATCAGATAGATAACAGGTGGATGGAGTTTGCGGATCACTTACTACCTGCGGGTCAGCCTTGTCTAGTGCCTGGGCAGGTATCTGCGGATTACATTGAGTGGTTTTTCCGCATATCTCACCCTTTCATGACACCGACCCAGGCAGCTGACCAGCAGAGGGATGCACCAGCTGCAGACCCTGAGGACTACATACAGCCGCCCAGCCCCCAGGTTCCAGTGGCATTTGACCCCCCTCCATATGTGGTAAGATTATTTGCGCGTTTAATGTTTTATGAGTTGTTGTTTATTTTGAATTTCATAATAAATGTTTTTACTGACTTTGACAGGATGATTACGAGGGATATGAGGCGATTGCACAGAGGTTGGAGCGTGTGCTCAACCTTAGGATAGTCACTGCAGGCACAGAGTTATATGACATAATGCAGGACTGCCTGACGATCGCGAGAGGGGGACCCAGTGCTGATGGGACGGTCAGGGCTCGTCAGAGACGCCGCACGGACCATTGATCATTGTATTTATTTTGTTGTGTTGTAGTTGACATGAATATTTGTAATTATTAAAGTTTTTGTTTAATATAGTTGACGTGTTTTGCACAGTTTATTATTTTATAATATAGTTTGTTATTCCGATTGTTTGTGGTCCTTAAGCGAAGTTTACGGTTGTTTTAAATTTATTTTTAAAAAAGGGAACCTAGAATCATGAGTTTTGTTTGTAAGAATTACATAAAAAATAAAAGTTTTTAAAATGATTAATAATTCATAAGTGAACCCTTTTTCCATGTTCAAGTACCCATGTTTGTAAGAATTACATAAATGAACCCTTTTTCCATGTTTGTAAGAATTACATAAAAAACATAAGTTTTTAGAATCATGAGTTTTGTTTGTAAGAATTACATAAATGAATCTTTTTTCCATGTTCAAGTACCCATGTTTGGGATTTTTTTGCGTGGGTGTGTCTGTGCCCTGAGACAATGGAGGGCGGCCATTTCTCATGTTTGGACGTCAAAGAATCCAAAAACAATAGTCCCGTTCCCCAGTTCCGTCAACTAACACGTCAAAACAAAGCCTCAAAATCCAAAAAAATAGGAAATGAACCCTTTTTCCATGTTCAAGTACCCATGTTTGGGATTTTTTTGCGTGGGTGTGTCTGTGCCCTGAGACAATGGAGGGCGGCCATTTCTCATGTTTGGACGTCAAAGAATCCAAAAAAAATAGTCCCGTTCCCCAGTTCCGTCAACTAACACGTCAAAACAAAGCCTCAAAATCCAAAAAAATAGGAAATGAACCCTTTTTCCATGTTCAAGTACCCATGTTTGGGATTTTTTTGCGTGGGTGTGTCTGTGCCCTGAGACAATGGAGGGCGGCCATTTATCATGTTTGGACGTCAAAGAATCCAAAAAAAATAGTCTCGTTCCATGGTTCCGTCAACTAACACGTCAAAACAAAGCCTCAAAATCCAAAAAAATAAGAAATGAACCCTTTTTCCATGTTCAAGTACCCATGTTTGGGATTTTTTTGCGTGGGTGTGCCTGTGCCCTGAGACAATGGAGGGCGGCCATTTCTCATGTTTGGACGTCAAAGAATCCAAAAAAAATAGTCTCGTTCCCCAGTTCCGTCAACTAACACGTCAAAACAAAGTCTCAAAATCCAAAAAACTACGAAATGAACCCTTTTAACAATTAAATTTTTGGACCACTGAAACAACGCATTCAACTTTATTATGGGAATTAAACACGCCGTAAACATATAAAGGTTACATCAACAAAAAAACAAAAAATTAAACATGACATTCAGTTGTTTAGCGACGTCCCACTGACCTCGTCTTCAACATATTTAGTAAAGACAGCTAAAATTTCTATTGGTCCATATTTTTTCCAGTAGTTAGATTGTACTAACACCTTCAGCAGTTCTTCGTTGGTGATCAGCTCATTTATTTCATATTTTATAACCGTATCTGAATACTCAAACCGAGCTGGTTGGCGGAAAAACAATCGTCTTACCGTTTGTGATTCGTGAATTCCAAGAGGGGGAATCCCTTTAGGTGCAACTTGCTTGATTAAATTCTTCAGTTCATCGATGGTACATGTTGAAGGAATTTGAAATTTCTTAGGATTTTTTCCTGTGAACGCGCAACCAACAAATTTGTTCTGCGGTGGCATGTTCCATTTGCCGTTGTAATACAGGATCGCGTCATGAATACGAGGCATAGTGCGTTCAAGTAAGTTTATTATTCCATCTGGTGTTCTTCCAACGGTGCATAATAACTCAATCGGACCAACACAAGAAAATTGATCATTACACATTAACATTGTGTTGACATCGTCATCATTTATCAATTTGATACACTCAAAGCGAATTTGGTTACCTGTATCGGTGAATGGCTTCCGGTAGTGAATTTCATCCAAAAATTGTTTGTCGGATAGCTGAAGGGTATTGTGTATTCTGGTTTTTAGGCTTGCAAAATCACACCTATTTGGTACTCGAATGGGCACCGGAGTTGAAGTTTGGAAGTAAACCCCAGTATCATTGTGAATAATCGATCCATTTGGATAAATGAAAGCCAACCTTGAGTTGACAATTGTCTGACTGCTAGTTTCTCCTAGAAATGCCATAGTTTGTGTATCAGTTGGGAGATTATTTGAAAGCAAGATAATGTGTGATTTAGTAGCCTAGTCTGCCATATATATAGATGGTTGTGACCGAGCCTTTGTTTAACTTTGTTTACAAAAAAATAGACACGCGTAAATGTGTAGTCAAGTCAGCCAATGTGTTGTCGCTAATGTGTAGTCAAGTCAACCAATGTGTTGTCGAGCGACTGCTAGTTTCAAAATGTGTACTGAAGTCAACCAATGTGTTGTCACGCTCAAACTGTAATACGCATGCATGTCATTATGTGTTGTCAATTATGACAATGATGTATGCTGTACGCGTAAATGATTTTTGTTGGACCAACAATTTCCTTGCTTAACCAAACGAGTAGTTGATAATATTAATTGGTTAGTGACGGGTTACAACGAATTATATCGCATAATGAATACAAATAAATAAACAATGAATGTTTAGTCTTCATTTAGGTCTACATAGTGTGTTTTGATTGACATCAAGCTTGTGTATTCCTGCATTCTACTAATATATGGAATTGCCCATTGCTTTGCCTGAGAATAACAATTGGTTGACCACAACAGCGCTGGGGGCGGCAACGGACAATGGTCTTTCAAATAAACCGGTTGTACATGAACAAACATTATATCATGCGCTGACCGTGCCAAACGAACAAGTGAAGTCATTGCATAATTGTTACACTAACTATATTCAATGTACCTGAACAAAATGATTTCCAAACACGTGACCGACACATATGATGCGGTGGCCAGAAGAGTCAGATGATGGTTGACTTCTAAGAGGGAAAAATGTCATGCTTTGTTGTTGGGACAACGATACAAGGATTACGTTATACCGTGAAGCAATCACATATCCCATGTCTGTTATATCCATCCACTTGTCCACACTAACCTGAATGAACCAAACATACACATGTAAGTAATTTAAACATTGTTATTAAAAAAAATTAACCTAAAAACATACCTTTGAAAATCCATCAACAAGTAGGGACAACTTTAATTGTTCAAATCTCTCTGTGCCACCGAAGAGGTTCATGTACTCATGCGACCACCTGCCAAGTTCTTTAAGCAATTCATTACGCACTAACGGCCACGAATCTTCCCCCATACCTAATAAAGCGCCAATGGACCGATATCCACAGTTACCGTCCGCTTTCACATCCACAACGTCACGAATGAAACCTTGAAAGAATGACGCAAATTGATCCAACATCGGGATGATCCTTGTTGGCTGACGCGGTTGAGAACATGATGCACTTCGTTTCACTGGAGAGTTGCTGCTTTGAACAGAATGAAAAGCATCAACATACTCCCAGTAAGACGGATCACGCTTTGTGGATGTTTGACTTCTTTTCATCGGTTTCTTCGGTGCACCTTTAGTGTTCACCTTTGATGGAGGAGGGCACATAGAGTTATGATCAGGGTATGCGATTTCTCGAAGTTTACTCTTCAGATTTACTTTGCCAGCCACATCAAGTTCATCAAACCTTTTAGATATGACCTCTATTTCTTCCTTGATGGTGACTTCCGTCTCACATAACCCTTGGTCTGAAAAGCAAAGTCTCCTCCAAAAAAGATGGACTGACTCCAATGGGATGCTGCTAGCAGTATACCTAGAAAGCTCACATGCACAAGGAAGCCCGTGCGTGCTTCTCATCACACAACCACAAGAAGAGAGATTGTTGCCGAGATAACGTAGACGGTCAATCTCAGAAGCAATCTGATTTAAAGCATCCCTCGAAACCATCCCAAGAAGCCTCTTGTATAAGGTTTTTTTATATACATGGCCAACCACATGCGTACTGGTTTCAAAGGATGCTTTAATTTCGACGTGTTGCAGCGTGATCATGTTGTTCATGGCATCCCAAACACTACATAGGTCTCCAACGCTATTTTGTAGTACTCTTTTGAGAGCCCAATGAGCTGATTCAACCCTACATTTAAAATACACAACAAACATGAAAATATACAACAATTAAATACCATTTAATATTAATCGTTACTAACAAATAAAATCAGTTGTTAATACCTGTTTGTTGTTGTGTTGCCTAGGTGCATGACCTTATTCGTCCATGCTGTAATAAATTTTTCCTTGTGGGGGATAATCCATGTGTCGTTAACATAGTCAACGAACATCGGCCAAGGCGAACAAGCAACTTGAAACTTCTGATATGACTCATGGAACTCGTATTCGGACGGACAATCAACCAAAGTACCCCAGTTATCCATTACATAGTCCCACGCATTTTTTTCCCCGATTAAAGATTTGCACTTCGCCTTCACATTCTTATCGATATGAAACCTGCACAACAAATTAGTAGACTCGGGAAACACAGTTTTCACTGCATTCATCAGTGCTAGGTCTCTGTCAGTGACAATAACAAGAGGGAGGCGATCGTGTCTTAAAAATAGGCCTCGAAATCGTTCCAAAGCCCATACAATATTATTAACACGCTCAGCCTCCAGATATGCAAACCCAGCAGAGAATGTCATCGCCGTTGGTGTCACTCCAACAAAGTCAAGTAGTGGGAGTCTGTACCTGTTTGTTTTGTAGGTACTGTCTATAAAAAATACCAGATGACATGCATTGCATAACTTTACTGCATCTGGGTGACACCAAAACAGATCACGCACCACAACTTCATCCTTCAATCTATGCCAATGAATGTATTGATCACGTTCGAGAAGCTTCATCAGATGCTGCATTTCGGTATCAGCTCCTCTTATTGAAGAACGATATGCACTTCTTGCATTGTAAATTTGCTTTATCGTGGTGTAACTGTCGGCATTGTGTTCCTTCAACGTTAGCAAGATGTTTTTCGGTTTCACCATCGACTTTGTCATATCAGCAATAATTTTCTTTTCTTCCTTAGTCAATCGCCCGGCGTATGGATGTCCAACTAAGGACTTCGCCAATTCATGATTATGAATCCCACACATCAACTTCACCATCCAACCTTCCCCTCCACGCACTGGTTTCCCACGAAGCCTGAAGGGACAACCACATTTCCTACTCCCGGTGTCTTTTCTAACGAATTCTTTATTTCTACACTTGTACGTACCACTCCTTTCACACCCAATTAACACAAATGAACTTCTTCCTCTGCTACCGGTCTCTGTGTCAGATCTCATAATCACTGCAACAAATCCATTTTCATGGGCAACTGTTCGAGCCCATTGCAAAACATCATCTCGAGTAGCGAATACCTACAACGCAACCCTAACACATTAATTTTCATACAAACCATCAATTCAACCAATGACTCAAATTATCTATGATTACCTGAGATGTATTAAAAGCATTTGAACAATCGACATGTGGTTCATTCACTCCACATTCTTCTTGATTATCATAATCATAATCCATATGAACTTCTTGTGACATCGCAAAGTCATACCTCCATTGATCTTCGTCCATCTTAAGGACATATGCATCATACACAAGTACATTCAAATTATCATATAACCACATCCAAAAATTTACTACACCTTAAATAACAAACATATTAATAGGACATATGCATCATACACGACTATATTAAAATTATCACTATATTCTAAATTTATAACTACATTATTTACTTAAACTAAACTTATCACTATAATAAACAACTAATAAAACATTTTTGTACCATTATACATTTAAGTTACCTAAATCATTTAATATTATACCATTATACCTAATTAAATTATCCACAACATATATAAAACAGAAATACAAAAAATTATAAAACAGAAATATATATATATATATATATATATATATATATATATATATATATATATATATATATATTTATTGTTATAAATTTTAATGTCCACAATATATACCATTATACCTAATTAAACAAATAATCCATTATTAAACAAATATATATATATAAATTATAAAACATAAATAAATAAAAAATCTAATAATTTAACATTCCGGAAGAACGTCTTCCGGAAGTTTCTGAGGCCCATTCCGGAAGAAGTGCTTCCGGAACCACTTCTTCCAGAATAGGCCTCAGTAACTTCCGGAAGAAGGTCTTCCGGAAGGGTTTTCCGGCAACACTTCATCCGGAAAAGGCGTCAGTGCCTAAAATTTCTTCCGGATACACATTTTTTTTACTACTTTTCTTCTCTAAAAAGTAGCAGGAAAAGAAAAAAAATACCCATAAAAGCGTACCTCCGACAAAATAGGAAGAACAGCCACTAACAAAACTTCAAATACCGAACACGGGACCACCGAATCTCTAAATACTTCACGGGACCACCACCAAAATAGCGAAAGCGCAACCGGAAGAAACAAAGCAACCGGAAGAAACAAAGTAGAAGAAAGCGAAAGGCAGTAAAAAGAAGCGAAGAAAGCAAAAGCGCAGTAGAAAGAAGCGTTTACGCGTTAATTTAAAGAAAATTACACAAGGGCAAAATCGTCATTACATACGCATTAAATATTAAATAATTTTTTTTTTAAAAAAAGTTCAGTTCTGGAAGAAGGTTCTTCCGGAAGTTTCCGGAAGAAGGTTCTTCCGGAAACTTCCGGATGACGATCTTCCGGACGAAGTTTGTGACTACTTCCGGAATTCCCAAATTCTTTTTCCGGAAGAAGTCTTTTTCCGGAAACTTTCCGGAAAAGCTTGTTCCGAAAAGTTTACGGAAATACTTCTTCCGGAAGAAGAATTATTGAAGGGCAATTTTGCCACTTCACTGTTTGCTGGGTGCCCCAGCAATAATGCTGGGTGCACGTAGCAACTCCCATTCTAGTTTGCTTGTTTTTTCTGTCTTTGGGCTTTTCCCCTTCAGCAAAAAAAAAAAATTCTCTTGCAAGAAAGAGTTCGAGCTTTGCTTTATATTTTTCTTTATCTATTAATGATTTATTTTATCTCAATAAAAAGGAATTATAAAAAGTTGTGAAATAAAATTAAAAAGGTCACGTGAAATACTGAGTTATGACAATTTTGGAAAAGATTAATACGAGTTGTAGTGATATTCTTTAAACTTTTGTATTGGTGAATGATTTTAATTTCTTTAATCAATGCTCAATTTACTTTTTTAATAGAACATTTACAAATCACTAGCAAATTAAGTAACCCGGAGTCCCTAATTGCAAGACAGTAACAAATAACCTCATTAATTGTTGTGTTATTTAAAAGAAATGTAGATCATCACTTTCTCCTATTCCAAACACCAGTAAGTTTTATTAAGAAGCAAGTTAACAAATAACCTCATTAGGCTTCAGGATTTTATGCTAGCTCTCATGAATTCCATCATATACCAGCTTGTATTGTTACAGAAATTATGAATGAAATGTAATAACTTTATTTCCCCTAAAAAAAGTTTTAGATTGCATAAATATAAAAATAAAAAGTAAAATAACCCTGATTTCCTTATAAAAAAAGTAACCTTGATTTCGGATAGTTTCAGAAAAATTAAACTTTAAAGGCCTATTAATTAGATTTATTTGAACTTTTTATTATCAATAAAACTATCATTTATATACACCTATGTATTTAAACAAGTTTTATTTTCACTTTTTTTTGTCTGACCAGATGATATCAAAGACTTCTTATTTGACGTTCAACTAATTTCTGTCCCACCAATGGGATTGGCAATGCAGGTTGGACTGGTCTGTTTTGACATGTCTTGCATTCAACCCTCCAAATATGGGTCAGACCTGGTTTTCCCCGCTATTGTTGAGTTGGGTTGGACATCTAGTCCATCCTAATTAAGGGAGGGTTGGCGGGCTTGCTTGCCAAATTTTAAAAAAGACACAGAAAATTGAAGGTGGACTAATAAATTTAGGAAGGGATAACTAATATAGCATTGGATTATTCTCTTGTAAGGAGTTTGAGCTTTGCTTTGTATTTTCTAGATCTATTACTGATAAAAGGGGAATATAAAAATTTGTGAAATAAAATTAAAAAGGTCACTAAAATACTTTTTTGGAAAGGATTATCATGCGTTGTTGTGAATTGTTCTCTTGAGATAATATAATTTCTTAATAAGGATGGGGACATTTCTTTTCTATATGCATTGTATTTTTATTTCAAATTTTCATTTTTGTCACTTGTCAATATTATCTTTTGACTTGTATTAAAAAAGTTGAAGTTATAGGTTGTTTTTGTTGCATGTAGAGTCCAAGCTCAATCTAGCGTGTACGTGAAATTTTCATTTTAAAGTTGAAAATTAGCTATGAAGGGTGTAAAATAAAATATCACTAAAGAAATTCGCAGTTAAGTGTGATTGTCTTGGAATAGTTATGGGATAGGTGGTCTTTTGGAAAGTTTCTTGAAAAGCTTGTGAGTGAGAACAAAATACACTAAAAAGTCTCGTGTTGGTTTGTGAGGATAGTCATTGATCTTGAAAGCAGCTGAAGTAGATTATCGAGGTCTAGAAAAGGGCTACCTACGGAGGCTTTGATCGGTGGAGGGTTTTGACTAACAAAAAAAGTTAAGTGAAATGTCACCTTGTTAAATGTCATAGTGTGTTAGCTATTGAGAAGCAAACAATCAAGTATGTCGCAAATGGTATCAGAGTAAACTTTTCTCCTAGTACAGTGTGGTTCAAGGATGAACTTGACAAAACTTGGTGGGCATGTAACACACCAGAAAAAAGAGGGATCTAGATTTTGTACAAGTATGAGACTATACAATTGAAGATGACTCAAAGAAATTAATTGATACTATCTATACCAACAAGAAGCATTTACTTTTTGGTAACCCATCACCTAAGAACTCCATAGTTAAATGTGTATGGCTTGAAGTAGTTATGATATGAGTAACCTTAAGGGAAATTTCTTAGAAAGCGTGTGAGTGAGAACAAAGTGAAATATCAAATATCATACTAGAAGCGAGGTTGAATAGTGTGTTAATCAAAGTGTTAAGTCAAAGGACATTTATGTCTTAAAATGAATCAGGACCCTTAATTATTTTGATTAGATGTAAACAAAGACAGAGGTTAAAAGTTACGTCTTATGTGAAATATGTGTCTGATGTTTCATATCTGATGTTTTATTAGAACATGCCTTGAGAAATTTGTGTCTGATGTTTCAGATGATAGGTAGATATAGTCATGATTTGATACGACATTTAGGATAACATTTAAGACTTAATTTAATACTTTGTGTTTGAGATTTCTTTTGCAGAAACATTCTCTCAGGATTTGTCGAATCCTATGAAGAATAAATAAAGGCAAGGTCTAAAATTCCTAAATCGTCATCAAAAGAAGAGTTTTGTTGTAGAGGACCTACTCTGACACAAAGGAAGTGATCACCTTTTGCAGTACTCAATACACAAGCTTTGAAGAGTGGACTTTCTGCATGAGGAAAACATGTGCATTTAATGTTATTAAATGCCCCCAACGCCCACATTCATCAAACAAGGATTTAATTGTTGAAACAACATCAAGAGTTTTGAAGCGTTTGTTTGTTGTAAGTAAAGCTTATCTTCCTTTGCAGTATCCATTGCTATTTCCTAGAGGAGAACCTGGATACACAAATGATATTCCTTTGAAGGATGTTTCATAAACAACACCAAACAAAAGGCAAAAGGTTTCAATGAGAGAATTTATTATATACATAATCGTTGATCAATGGCATGTGCACCAATGTATACAAGTAGTAAAGTTAAAATGAAAGTTTGAGTGTTGAGTCCACAAATGCTTCGTTTGTACTTAGGTAGATGAATATAAAATTCTCAAGCAATAATTAAATTGGTTTAGAAGGTTGTGAAAAGAATAGTAAAATAATTTGACATAAAATTAAATTAAAATAAACAAGAAAAAAAAACAAACACAAGGTAAATTAATTAATTAGAATAGATTAGATGAGAGAAGCCAATATTAGAAGAAAAGTTGACTCAAGAGATGAAAATGTTGGGAGCTTAGCCTACCAGAACTACTCTTAATATAATATTAATGATTTTTTTTTCTAATTAAGATTATTCCAATCATCACATGCATCTACTCATATACTCTAATCATGATCCCTCAAGTTAAACAGCCTAATTTATTTATTTTTTCTCCCAAATCCTTTTAAGAGATAAAACAGTTAAATTACATTAAGAATAAAGATGTATAACAAGCTAAATAAGATCATTCTATCCCTAGAGATGAATTATTTAGATACATTTTTCCATATCTATTAGGGAATGACACTTCCCAATGCTACCTCTAAAACTTACCATGAATATGGGTAATCAAACCATAAATAATGAAATTAAACACATAAAAAAATAATGAAAAGGAATAATATTAAATAGATAGGAAGAGTAATTACATTAAGAATAATTGACTGTTAAGCTCCCAACAAAAGGAGTTTTAGCCTCTCATTGTCATGAGAGGTTTTACAATTGCAAGAGGGTAATGGTTAATGAAGGGAATAGATAAGAAAGGGAATGGAAGGAAGAAATGGTTCCTAATGATTGCTTCTAACCATTGTCTTCGGTAAGGAATTGTATTCTATTGAATATTCTGTGTAGTTGTGTGTCTTTTCTCCTTCTCCTCTTCCTTTTTTTATAAGTGCAGTTCAACTTGGATTTCACGCAACCTTCATGCTAATGATTGCTTCTCCTTCGTGCTAAGCGTGACTCGCGCTAAGCGCGCCTCCACATTTCAGACTTCTCCATACTTCCTGACATTAAGCATGTTATGCCTGTTGAGTGACTGCATCACACTGAGCACCTGAGATGCACTGAGCAGGTAACTTCAGATCTTCAATTTGCTTTCTTGGCCTTTACTTTGTTTTTCTGTGACAATTATTCACCAAGCACTTGTAAATTCACAAACTTGACCACTTTCTACACAAAAACTTAAATAATGTTAAAATTTCAATTATTCACATAAAAGGAAGAAATATGAGAGAGAAATTAGCAATTCCTATATGATTTAATCCCAAAATATACCTATATATAGCAGTTATCAAGAATTCAACAGAGAGTCATGGAACAATCTTCATTATTATTGTCTATACGTTTGTTTCAACAATTTTTGGTTGATTGTTACTCTATGATAGAGTCATGTTTAGCACATATTCAAATACTGGAGGATTGTTTTTTCTTTATGGTTGTGGAGGGATAGGTAAAGCTTTTCTTTGGAGAGCTATTTCTTTTGCATTTATGTCTAAAGGAGAAATTATTTTAATTGTAACAAATAGAATATTTGCTTTGTTGATTCCAAGTGGAAGAATAGCCCATTCGAGATTTCATATTCCAATTCAACGTAAATGAAGATTCTACTTGCAACATAAAGCAAGGTAATCCTTTAACTGTTAATCTCGATGACTAAAGTCATAATTTAGGATGAAACTCTTATGACTCATAGACATTGTTTTGAAGTTGTTGAAAGAACATTTAGGGATATATTAAGATTTTCTGATAGGGAAAAATCACGTCTTCCGTTGGAAGAGAAATTATAGTTTTGGGAGGAGATTTGAGACAAATACTTCCAATCATACCAAAAGGAACAAAACAAGATGTTGGTCATGCAAGTATTAATGCTTCATGCCTTTGGACTTTATTTAAAGTTCCAACCTTAACAAAAAATCACGAGACTTCAATTTGAAACTTCAACTAAAGATGTGACTCAGGTGAAATAATTTTCGGATTAGGTATTCGGTATTGGAAATAATACAATTGGTGAAATAAGTGATGAAAATACTACCATTACATACTATCTTATATGCTTATTGACAATACAAAAGATTCTCTTACAAATATTGTCAACAACACATACCCATCACTTTTGAAAAATACTATAGACCCATCTTTTTTTCCAACATAGAGCTATTTTTAGCTTCAACTAATGACATTGTTCATGAGTTGAATGTGTAACACCCTAAAATCCGAGTTTACAAATACATTTCAAACACCTTTTATTTATCTTTATAAACAAGTGAGTTCAAAGCCTTTCCATAAATGTTGTAATAGAAAACGAAAAGATAAACTTTTCATGAAGGCCCCCCAATCCTTGTCCTTTTAATGAAAACAATCAACTTGAATAGAAAGCAATCTATTTTCAAAATCGTATGCGACATACGTATTGACAAAATGTTGTTTCATTTAAAGCCACAAGTTGATATACATAATAAACACTTAAATTTAAAGTATAACACCTTACATCTTTGAAATAACATCATGTATATATATAAAGATCTGAGATGAGCCTCCATGAACACCAAACATAAGTAAATAAGTATCAAATGTAAATAGTAAATTAATAAGATGGCTCAACACATATAAAATTTCTAAAACCTAGGTCTATCACTATAAGAAAATCATTGATTTTTGATGGAAAATAACCGACGGATCTAAATCCATCAGCAGCGTTATAATTACCGACATATCATTCTGACAAACATATGTTTGTCAAAACTGTTGTCATTTCCAATGGATTATGGTATGTAGGAAATATGAACTATTTTCGACGGAAATTTTTGAAGATTTTTAAATTATTATGGAACTTTTTCGACGGATAAATGTCCATAAAAAATGTTAGCATTACCAATAGATGTTTTGTTGGTAATAAAATCCGTCGATAATAAACAAAATCCATCGGAAAAAGAAACAATCTTTGTTAAATGTTTTTAAACACATGAGATAATAAAAATGACTCAATAAATAGCTAAACACATAAGCAGATTTCAATAATTAATGTTGCTAAATATGATAATATATATATATATATATATATATATATATATATATATTTATTATATTAAATTGTTATACTTATTATTGATTAAAAATGTTTTTAAAATATATTTTAAAATGAAAATTTGAATATCTATTAATATCATATATAAAAATTTAGATAAATTGATAAATATGTATAAAAAATTATTTTTTCATTTCTAATGTTAACTATAATTTTAAATAAATTATATAAATTATTTAATCTTTATATATATATATATGAATTTAAATCCTCCCTTGATTCACGTATTTTATTTATTTGAATATATTAAATTTTTTTACTTGAACATTAAAGAAATATGTTTTTTTGGCTCTCATAATTAAGTTAATCTTTTAGAAAAGATGACTACAAAATGTTGTAAAGATAGAAGAGAAAACAAATTTTATATATATATATATATTAATTAACTTTTACCTTCTTTATATATATATATATATATATATATATATATATGTATATATATTAATTAACTTTTA
Organism: Glycine max; assembly: GCF_000004515.6. Taxonomy (NCBI): domain Eukaryota; kingdom Viridiplantae; phylum Streptophyta; class Magnoliopsida; order Fabales; family Fabaceae; genus Glycine; species Glycine max. The sequence goes on along the minus strand of NC_038255.2, from coordinate 3,877,060 downwards.
CCTTCTTTATCCTTTTAATTTTTATTTTTTTCTTCTACTCAACTTGAAAAAAAATCTGGATCTACATGACACTGAATTTATCCTGAAATGTATTACTCCTAGTCCTAAGGATGAGAATGGATCTACATGACACTGAATTTATCCTGAAATGTATTACTCCTAGTCCTAAGGATGAGAATAGGCCAAATCGCTCACAAGGCTTATGTTGATCTATTTAGATAACTAATAGCTAGGTTTGGGTCGTGGGGCTTACAAAAAAGCTTATTGAGTCAAATAGGTTATAAAGATGTAATTGAATGAAGACATTAACATTGTTAATTTTAAAAAGTTAGCTAGGTTAGAATAGGTTAGCCGAAAAAAGGACAACCAAGACCAACCTAAAAAAACAAGCTTTGATAGATGATTAGCATATTTATTATCAAAATAAATTTGGACTACTTGGTTTAACTTTTTGATAATGGACTGATTTGGTGTCGCCACCATTGTAGATTTTGTTTGGAGATATTAAAAAAAATGCTTACATTGTAGATTTTGTTTGGAGATATTAAAAAAATGTTTACATTGTTATATTTTTTTAGAATTATATTAATTTTTTTGGTGATTCTCTATTCTAATGATTAGTGTTTTGGGTTTCTCTTTCATATTTTTATCAACCTAAAAACAATGCAGTGTAGTCTTAGTAAATAAATAAATTAATATTTATAAAATTTATCAATTTATAATTAAGTTCTCATCAATTCTTATTTATTTTTTCTTTTTTACTATTTTTAAAAATGTTCCTGTGTGTTTACAAATATCATCAGAATAATTCACTTAAAGAATGTTCCTGTGTGTATTAAAATTTTTCAGGTTTTTATAGATAAGAATGATTGTTATTTTTTTCTTTGTTACTATCTTTTTTATTTTCATCTTTCGTGTGTGTGTTTTGAGAGATATCAATAGTAATGTATTTTAGTGTAATTTTTTTTACTTCTTTTATATTGTTGGTTCCTATTTACTGATTTTTTTCCTCCACTTTTTTAAATAACCTTTTATAATTCTATCTTGAATTTACTCGTGAATTAAATGTTATGTACCAGAAATAGAAATTTAGTTTTCAATTAAAATTTTATTTAATTTGTGCTCTTAGATGTGCAACTCCTATATTTCTTATGCCACATGCTTAATTCTTCGTTTCTTCCTGGACTTTCATGGATGGCTCAAGATGCCATAATTTTTTTTAGAACGACTTGTAATTTAAGAATTGGTGTCAAAAAATATATTGATGTGAAAAACTGGTTTGAATCAATTTTTTTTTCAATAGTTTCATCACAACTAACTAAAAAAATATATCTCTTCATCAATTTATCCTATCTTTTATCTTTATTTGTATATATTTAATTTTTCTAACTAATTATATCATTTCAATTTAAAAATAACTTTATACCATAATTTAAATTATTTATTATAATTTCAAAATATAAATTTTATATTTAAAAATATTTTTATTAGAATCTTAATTAATTTATTTAAGAATATTGATTTATATGAAGTATAATTAGATGAGAAATATAATTAGATACAAATAAATATTTATTGTGTGCTACACATATACATAAACACTAATCTAATAATAATCAATAAATTTATATTAAGTTTACAATTTTATTTAAATAATCAAATCTATTTATATAAGTTTACATATTTTTATTTGGAATAGCTCACGTGATTTTATTTTAATTATACCAATTTATTTTAATATAAAATTCTTAAAAATTGAATAGTAAATAAAATTAATTTAAAAAATAAAACCCTCACTTCCTCGTTATGACTCCTTCACTCCCTCATTCTCAAACCCATACTTCCCTAGTTCTAAAACCTTCACTTCCCTAGTTCTCACTTCCGTCGTCGCACAACTGCACGAAGCCACGATCGCACGACTGCCACGGCTGCCACGGCTGCCACAGTCACCTACAAAATTGGTAAGTCCCTCAATTTGGTCCCTTTGTTTTGATGTGGTGGAGTGAAATCTAGTGGTGAATGTGGTCGAAGCAGCAGGCAGCGACGAGACAAGAGACAATGTCTTGGAAGGCGAAGCGGTTTTCAACGAGGAGGCGGTTGGTGGCATTGGACTGGAAGTGGCGTCGGATTTGAGTCTTTGGTGTTTGGGTTCAGCCACGGAGTGGCAGAATCGTAGAGAGAATAACAATATAGAGAACGGGAGCGAGGATTATGCTCTGTTTCATTTTTACTATTTTTTTAAATATATTTCCTAACATTCCTTGTAGAATTGTTATTCAATCTAAGATGCGAAAACAGGGTAAATAATCCTATGTAATATTCTTAACCAATGATGTTTTCAGAACTCTTAAATAAGACTTGATATTTTGTTTATTGACATAGATACTTTAGCAATTAGTTTTGCTCTTGGTATTTTGAACAAGTTTGCTAATTGCTAATATGTATTCCCTAAGTCCCTAACTTATTAGAGTTAAATTAAGTCTCTTATCTATACTCTCATTTTCCAAATTATACGACAATTAAAAAACTTATAACACTGAACGTATAAGTTTTATATGCTGAAATAGTTTAACCTTAGCTTTAGGAATGTGTCCATATTTAACATGATTGTTTTTAACATTAAGAATTGGTTTGAATATATAGAACATCCAGTCCATTATTTTGAATCGTGGTTGGATGTATGATAGGTGTTATAATGGTAGAAGAGGTTTGAAACCGTCTTTTGTAAGTGGGGTAGACGAGTTTGTAGACAAAGCTCAACAAAACATTTATGATAATGATGATGGGGGGATCAGATATCCATGCCTTAAAGGCAATTTTTGTGCTATTTTGAAGGATGAAATAGTAAAGGTTCACCTTTACAAAGTTGACTTCAAACCTGATTATTGGATTTGGAATGATCATGATGAAGAGAGGTCACATATTAATTTACATGTTGAAGATATTTGTATGGGAGTTTAAAGTAGTGGTGCAAATGTGGCTCGAGTGGAACAATTGACGTCAAAGCAAGAGATGGTGTTTGATGCTCTTGGGCAACATGAGTCAGTTGAAACACTTAGTCAAACAACATGGAAAAGCCTTCAAATGAAGAAACTTAGAGATTCTATAATCTGTTGGCAGAGTCAAATAAGTCATTGTTTGAAGGGGCTAAAGATTCTAAATTATCAATATGCATGAGGATTTTATCTTGCAAGTCCAATTGGAATGTTCCATATCAATGCTTAGAGTTTATTATACAAATGCTTTTGGACATAACACCTATAAAAAGGGAGTTTGCCAAAAAGTTATTATGATGCCAAGAGATTGGTATTGAAGCTGCGGTTGGAAGTAATGAGGATTGATTGTTGTGTGGATGGTTGTATGCTCTTTTATGACAATGAATATGGGAAAAATGATGGAGCATTACTTGAATGCAAATTTTGTAAAAAAAACTAAGGTATCATGACTGCAACATTGGATCATGTAACAAAAAACAAGTTTTAGTTTAGGCAATGTTCTATTTGCCTATAATTCCTTGGTTACAGAGAATATTTGCATCAATGCAAACTACATGAGAAATGACATGGAACCATCAAAACAAACAAAGTTTTGTAGTGTTACGCCATCCATTTAATGATGAGGCTTGGAAGCACTTTAATCGAGTACATCCAGATTTTGTTGTTGATCCACGCAACATATGACTTGGATTATGCTCTGATGGATTTAATCTGTATGTCCAAATATCATTTTTCACCTTATTCTTGTTGGCTCGTAATTATTACACTGTAAAATCTTCCTCATGAAATGTGCATGTCTAAAGTTATAATGTTTTGAGTTGCCTCATACTAGGCCTATCTAATCTGAAGGTGGGTATTGATGTTTATCTAGAGTCTTCGATTAACGAATTGAAGAAGTTATGGAGTGATGTTTTGACATATGATGTGTCAAGGAAGCAAAATTTTATGATGAAGGCAACTTTGATGTGGACTACTTCTCTGCTTATGGCATGTTGTCTGGTTGAGGGACTCATGTAGATTTGCCTGTCCATATTGCATGGAACATAAGAAGTCATTTACATTTCATTATGGAAGGAAAGTTTGTTGGTTTGACTCACATCATATGTTCTTAACCAATGATCATCCATTTAGGACGAACAAAAAAAACCTTCAAAAAGAGGGGGTGGGGGGAGCATAATGGGCCACCACTTAGGTTGACACCACATAAAGTGTGGTGTAGAGTCAGGAATTTGTCAAAAGTTACAAAAAGTGGTGTCACAACAATAGAAGGATGTTGGGAGTGGCATAACTGGAGAAAAAGAAGTATCTTTTGGGATCTTCCAGACTAATAACATAATTTTTAAGGCACAATCTTGATGTTTTGTACATAGAGAAAAAAAAATTGACAACATATTCAACACCGTGATGAATATGAGTAACAAGACAAAAGACAATGAGAAGGCAAGGAAGGATTTAGCTTTGTATTGTAGGCGATCATACTTGTTGGAGCCATTGGGTAACAAAAAGATGTTAAAGCCAAAGGCAAAATACATTTTAACTGTAGTGGAAGCAAACTTAGTTTGTTCTTTGGTAAAATAACCAAAGATGCCTGATGGTTATTCTTCTAACTTGGCAAGATGTGCCAATGTTGACAAGGGAAGGATGCACGAGATGAAAAGTCATGATTGTCATGTATTCATGGAGTGCTTACTTCCCATTGCATTTATTTCTTTGCCGATGCATGTTTTAAATCCACATATTGAAGTTAGTCATTTCTTCAAAGATTTATTCTCTGCAATGTTGAAGGAGGATGCCCTAGCTAGGATAGAGGAGAACACTCCATTAATTCTTTTCAAATTGGAAAGAATATTTCCTCTTGGATTTTTTTATTCAATGGAGCATCTTCCTATTCATCTTGCATATAAAGCAAGACTTGGTGGACAAGTGCAGTATAGGTGGATGTATCCATTTGAGAGGTACTAAAATATCACCATGTTTTATTTGAATTTCATTTATAATACTTCTCAATCACCATCTAGTTATTAATTTTGTAGATTCATGGGGATTTCTAAATGATCAGTGAAAAATAACGCTAAGGTTGAAAGATCAATTTGCGTGGCTTAATTGCATCGGGAGACAACTCATTTTTGTTCTCATTATTTCAAAAACTTCATGTTATCATTCAGAAGTACTAGAAATGAAATGAATACATCTAGTGACTTGGATAGAAGACTCCAAGAAGATTGGGCCAGAGATGCAGGAGAAGACTCTGGAGTTCTCATGAGCCTTAGGGTAGATTTTTGGCCCATAGGTTAAGTATGAGTTCACTTATCTTTGTACATATTAGATTAAAGTTTCATTATTTTTGGGCCTTGTATTTAGGGCTCCATATTCTAAGGAGGGTACCCTAGTAATGTAGAATTTTTCAGCCCTTGTATTTTAGGGCACCTTGACTAGTTTTTGTATTAGTGATAGTTTTGTAATTTTACATGCATTAAGTGCACTATTTGATATGTGTTAGGAGAGAAATTTAATTGAATTGGGAGAAGTCCAATACAATTAAATTTTGGACCTCGAGGGAGAGGTGAACATTTGCTTACTATACTTTATTCCCACATCATATAGTCACACTCTATGCATGTCCTTCATGTTTTATATGCCTCACGACACCTAAGCACACTTAGTGGAGAATATTGGACTTGATCTTGAATTAGTGGGCTAAACCATAGCTAAAATTCACTAATCATAATTAGTGAAATTTTGGCTCAAAATTTGGCTCCACAAATTCAAATTCAAGTTAAATTTAAATAGAAACTCAAATTTTCCTCTAATTTTGTGTGACACTTAGGCTATAAATAAAGGCCTTGTGTATGCATTTTTTCAATTTTGATCATTTGAGAAATTACACTTCAAATTTCAGACCTCATTTGAGGCATATTCGTGCCCCTTCTCTCCCTCTCCCTCCACTCATCTTCTCCTACCTTCAAACTCTTATCCATGGCTTCCTATGGTGGTGAGCTTAATCTTGACTCATCTTCTCCTTGAATTGGCGTCTCCAATCATCTTTCTTCCTTCTCCATTCCACTGTCATTGATCTTCAAGAAGCAAAGGACTCCATTGATGAAGAAAATCCAAGGTCTACAAGCTCTACATGGAGCTACATGAGCTTCCACCAATGTTATTGGTTTTTAATCAACCCGGTCCTCATTTTGACAAGGAGTTGACCCGCTGGTTAACTGATGAACAACACAAATCAGCCCATGTTCATGTGTTGATCAATTGTGTTATTGAGTCTAGATCTGTGGTTGGTCAGACGATGTGTACTCAGGATCAACTTGTCAATCTTGAGTCTAGATCTGCATCTCAATAGATGCAGGGGGAGTAAGCTCAACCTAAACCCAACCAACCCAGACCTAAACTACAATTAAAAAAAAAAGACCCCTCATCTTCATCTAAACCCAAACCTTCAGATCAAGTCAAAAAGCCAAAGAAACAACCAAACCCTAGAACAACCCCTACACTTTAAAATTTGTCATCAAGTCTCAAATATTTAATATATTTTAAATTTTTTTCATAAGGTTAATCTTTAAGACATTGAATTAAGTGGGAAAGTAAATTGATTGAAAGTAGAAGAGACTAATGTTATGCGAATAATTTTTTAATGTTTAAATATGTCACATGTCATTTAATAAGTATGGATAACAATATTTGAACGAGATTGATACTACTTCAAGGAAATATAAGAAAAAGATCAATTGATGGCATGAAAATTACTTGTCGGTTTGAAGATGGTGGGACACAAGACTCTACCACAATAGTTTCAAATGTTACTTATATTAAAAAAAAAATCAACTTATTGAGTTTTAATATTATTAGTATAATAAGGTTGTGTTACTATTGATAAAAAAAAACATTATTATTACTATCGAAAATACAAATGTTGTTATGTTTGTGTGTCAATATTTCTATTATGTTATATTTTATATAAATTGAAGAGAGAGAACACAAGCATTATTGTATATTTGTTTTATTGTTGGAAAAATAATTCTTATATTTCTTTTAAAAAATACATTTCAAGTTTTTCAGAATAAAAATAAAATTAAAAGAAGTAATGGGATAGTTTGATATTTTAAAAATAAAAGTAAATGAAAATATTTAAGTAATACTTATTTATTTAAGAAAATAGTGGTATAATAAGAGATCTTAAATTTAAAAGATATTATTCTTTCTAAATAAAATAATTAGTTTACAATATTGATACTTAAAAGTGTTAAAAAATTACTTTATCAAATACAGTCATTAACAAGTATGAATCTCATAACATTTTTTTTTTTCAATCTAGACCATTTAAATATGATTTCATATTCTATATCTATAGTTCTCCCTTCATTCTTAAAAAAATAAGAGAACATAAACAATGCAACTACCAAAACAAAACATTACATCACCTTGTTTAAGATGATCACCACAAAATTATCTTCAACAACTTTATTTTCCTCCAGGGTTGTGGCATCCTTAAGCACCTTCCCATGATGAATAAGCATTTGTTGTGTAATAAGGTAAACATCAACACCTTGCGATGTCTCTGTGTTCTTCTTCACATCAGCAATCTAATAGCAATCTAATATCAATCAATAAAATTAACAATCCCCCCAAAAACTAAGGGGTTGTTTGGTTTGGTTGTTTCCTGTCTTTATTTTCACGGGAAATATAAATTGGTGATGGAAATGTATTTGGTTGGATTTTTGAAAACATTTTCAGTGAAAATATTTTTCCAAACAAACCAGAACATGGAAATAATAAAATCTCGTTTTCAGTTGAAAGACTAGAACCTCATTTTGGGTAAAATGAAAACGCGATGACAATAAATATAATTTTAAGCAAATATAAAAATACAAAAAGACAAGAAGTCAATATATCATAAATTTTCAGGATTTTTATGTCTTGAAAGTAGAAAACAAGAAGTCAAATCAAATATTTCGAATTCTAATCTTTTGAAAATAAAAATAGTTTTCAGAAAACGAAAACAAGAAATAAAAACAGAAAATGAAAATACAAACCAAACACACTCTAATATTCCAAAAAAATTGTAAATTCAAAATATTCAATAGCTTTTGACACAAATGTAACTAAAAACAAAATTCCTACAACGAGAAAATTACAAAAGAACTAAAAGAAAATGGTTTAATCTAAAAGAAATTAACAATCCAAAAAAAATTATGAAAAAAATATAAATATTCAATGTCATTCGACACAAATATAACAATACCTTTTTTTTTTTAATTCCTACCGTAAGAGTTGGACGACTAAGTTTAAGAGTCTTGACGTTAATCTTCATCTTCTTCGAGTTTTACTTCTTTTGGGGGTTTGGAATTTGTTTACAATTGAAGCATTACACATATAAAGGTTGAAAGAAAATTAAGAGGATGCAGTTACGAAATAACAAAAGATGGAAAAGTATATAGTTATTCAATTTTCAAGCATCATTTGAATAAATTACAAATTACAAATTTAAGCATTATTTAGAGAAAATAATGTACAAGTTTCTTATGATATTTAAGGGTAAAAGTATTACCTATTGTTATAGATTACGAAATAACAAAAGATGGAAAAGTATATAGTTATTCAATTTTCAAGCATCATTTGACTAAATTACAAATTACAAATTTAAGCATTACTTAGAGAAAATAATGTACAAGTTTCTTATGATATTTAAGGGTAAAAGTATTACCTATTGTTATAGATTATAGATAAGAGTCATGTCACTTTACTTATAAGTACATGTGTATTATACTCATATTACCTTATATTTATTTATCAATAATTTTCAACATAAAAAAAATTCAAAATACAAAAATATTCTCTCACATTCTATTTATCCCGTGAATCATATGGATAAAAATTTAATATTTTATAACAATATTTATCCGCATGCATCACTCACTACTCTAGTTTTAAAACATTTTCTTGTACTATTATTTTTGTTAAGAAATAAAAAAAGAATCAAATGGGGGAAGTTATTGAAGAACAAAATCGTGATATTCAATTAAACCCCCAACGGCTGACCCCTTCCACGGCAAAATCACCATATTGGGTCACTTTTACAAATTAATTACCAGAATGGGTTTGTTTTAGTCTTATTTATCAAGGGGGTCTGTTATTATAATACAAAGCACTTACCTGAGGGGCGCGTTCCACCAGAATGTGACACGTGGTGTGGCTTGCAGGCTTTGGAAAGCGGTGCTGACTGGGTTGGAAGCGCCCTGCACGCAGGCGCTAAGGGTCGCGCCCTGCACGCAGGTGCGTTGACCCGTGGCCTTCCCCGAGGCGCCTTGGTTCGCGCCCTTGCCCCAGGCACGTCCAGACGCCCTTAAATGGGTCACATGCAGTTTTTCAAAGATATGAACATGATTATTAAGAAACACAACTAAGATAAGTTAGTAGGAATGATGGATATCAAGGAAGGATCATCAACCAAAGCCTCACGGTCACTATATCACTCAAGCACAAGTGTTTATGCTATCCATCAGTCAACAACCAACATAAGTCTCAATCTTTGCACTTCATCTCATACCATACAATCGAGAACACACAAACTTGAATCCGAAGGACTTTTACTAGGCTTGTAATGAGGCTGGGCTGCAACAAATCATGATTTTTCTAGGATGCAAAACTTAAAGTTCTAG
>NC_038255.2:3815717-3867299 GCF_000004515.6 Glycine max | reverse complement strand
CATTTTCCCCCCCCCCCCCCCCCCCGCCCGCCCGCCAAGCATCCCCTTCGTTTTGCTTCCCCCCAGCAGTCCCCTTCCCGTGTTCCCCCCTTCCCAGCAGGTTTTTTTTTTTTGTATTTTTAATTTATTTAATTTATATAAATTGTTATATTTTAATATTTATATATATATTTTTTTGCAGCGAGGTTCTCCCGCCCTGTTTGCAGGTTCCCCCTTCCCCTGTTTGGTTAGTTTTTATTTTGTGTTTTTAATTTATTTAATGTATATAAATTGTTATATTTTAATATTTATATATATATATATTTTTGCAGATAGGCAGTTTATATTTTTTAGTGGATTTATTTGTAGAGGTAATTATTATTAGTTTGATAGTGTGTTACATTTTTAGTGCTTTGTTATATATTTTTTTGTAGATAGATAGGCAGTTTAAATTGATATATATTTTTAGTGCTTTGTTTTTTGATTTTATAATAATATAAAATTGTTAATTATTGTTGAAGATAATTATAAATAATAATATTGTTATTTAAATACTATAAATTGTTATATTTTAATATATATATATATATATATATATATATATATATATATATATATATATATATATATATATATATTTGCAAATAGGCAGTTTATATTTTTTAGTGATAGTGTATTAGATTTTTAGTGCTTTGTTATATTTTTTTTTTATGATAGATAGGCAGTTTAAATTGATATATACTTTTAGTGCTTTGTTTTTTATTTTATAATAATATAAAATTGTTAATTATTGTTGAAGATAATTATAGATAATAATATTGCTATTTATGATTTGTTGTTTAAATATTATATTATTTTTTTTTGTTAATATTTAATGATATTAATTATAATTGATGTTATTTGCAATTGTAAGACTTGGTTATTGTTGGGTTGATAATTTTAATTTCTAGAATATAATTTTAATTAAAATTAATAATAAATATTACTATAATATTGCTATTGAGCGTATTTAAAAAAGAAAGGCATATTGAGTTTGATACAATATATCAATAGTTTAAAATTAAAATCAAACTCTAAATTATAATTAATAACTTTTAAAATAAAAGTTAAAATTAAGAAAAAAATTGCTGAAATTGCTGCTATATATATGTGTGTGTGTGCGCGTGTGCGTGTGCGTGTGCGTGTGTGTGCGTTATTTCATATATCTCGTACATTTCATAAAATCATTTTTTAAAAAATTGAACTTACCTTCAACATTATATATTAACAAAATAATTTTGAAGAAATTTTTTATTTCAATTTACTGTCATTATAATTCATTTACTTAAATTATGTGTTCATTTCTAAAATTTACATTATGTATTTTTTAGAATATTGTTTGCGTACGTATTTAAAATGTATTTAAATATATTGTAATTTATTATTAATTATTTATGATATGCAAGGGTAAGGCTGCGTACAACATCCCTCCCCCATACCTTCGCATAGCGAAGAGCCTCTGGACAATGGGGTACGAAGTTTTTTTTTTTTTTATGATATGTGTGATTATTAATTTTTTTCTTTTTATACAGGAGTTTTAATATGGCAAGTTCGTCATCATCTAATGATTATGATGTGGCATCTGGAGCATTACAGGATGATTTATTATGGATGCAAAAAAGTCATATATCACAATATATTTGGAATGGTGTTAATCAAAGGACGTTAAAAATTCGACGAGCTATACCACTGTACAATCATAGAGAAGCACCGCCCGAGGAAATTATTCCTCTATTACAAGTTTCGGGTTTGTACCCGATAATGAAATTGGCGCAGTTGAAGGTAAATGGAGCATTAGTTAATGCTTTTATTGAAAGGTGGAGGCCAGAAACACATACATTTCATTTGAAGTGTGGCGAGGCAACTATTACACTTCAAGATGTTTTTGTGCTACTTGGTATTTCTGTGGATGGAAGACCTTTAACTGGCAATAGAAATATTGACTGGTTTGAGTTGTGCCATGAATTATTGGGTGTCATGCCTGACGATGATGCAGTTGACGGGAACTCACTTTTATTGAGTTGGTTGACTTCTCAATTTGCAAATATTAATGATTTTATAGGCAACCAACAAGGGCTTGAAAGATTTGCTCGAGCTTGGATCTTAAGATTCATAGGAGGCGTGATGTTTGTTGACAAAAGCAGCAAAAGGGTGCCAATGAGATATTTGCAATTTTTGAGAGACCTTAGATAGTGCAGCACTTATGCATGGGGAGCTGCTCTTTTGGGTAACCTTTATAGAGAGATGTGCATCGCAACTGACTATAATGTTAAATCAATAGGCGGTTTCACTCTCTTGATTCAATTATGGGCATGAGAACGATGCTCAACGGTAGCCCCATCGTTTATTCCTCCACAACAACAAAACGCACCACTTGCCTACAGGTATACTTTCCTTTACTATTTTGAATTGATAATTAATAAATATGGTTGCTTCATGTTAATCATTATTGTACGTAACATTTTATTTTGTTATTTGATTTTTTGTGAAGATGGTTGGGAGGTGAATTGCATCTCATAGGCAATGACAATTTACTTGAGTTTCGTCGTAAATTAGATGTCATGAAACGCGACGAGGTAATAATTTTGACATTTGTTTATTAAATGATGTTGTAATTGTTACTTAATTTATTAAATTTAACTTTTATATGGTTTGTTTGGGTCTCTTATGCTGGACATGTGGAAATGAATTTGAGTCAAGTTTGTTTTATTGGGTCTGTATTATGGACATGTATCGTACCACTTATTTGTTTTCAAAAAGTGGAATGGCACCAGCCGGATAGAGTCATGCGACAGTTTGGAATGCAACAACCTATTCCGGGCCCAGTAATGCAACCCAACAACATACATGACTTGACCTTAAAGGGAAAAGAAGGAAGAAATTGGATGCGACTAATGCAACCCACGCTTAATGAATGGAATAGTCGCTATGAAAGGAGAGTAGAGCAAACACCGCCACAAACAGGGACCCTTAGTCTGAACTCTGAATATATGAGGTGGTACAGGCGTAAGACAAAAATTTATGTCGACCCAAAACATGCAAGAAGAGGACTATTGGTATACATTGTTCATTATAATTTAGAAAATAATGTTGCGCTTATTGAAGATTATTTTAATAACTATTCCTTTATTTTTTATGCAGGGTGAAATCGCGGAAACACTACATTTTATGGTGTCGCCTTTTGGGAGAAGGGTTTGTACTTTTGACGATTTACTACCATGTATCGAGAAGATCACTCTTCTGTCTAACGAAGAGGATAGGATACTTGAGGCACATCAAGATGCTCCCCCTTCTCAACCACAATTTGAACATCAGCAGTTTAATATACTACAGCGAAGTATGGAGACTCGAGGCTTAGCGCGACGTCGGCAAACTATTGATGCAGCACCGTACAGTTTGCCTCCGATGCTAGAACGAGAACATGGAATGTATTACACACTGCCGGTATTCACCCAAGAACCATCGCAGATGGCGCCCATGTATTCATACCCACATGATTTCCAACCAGGGTACAGTATGGCAGGCATATTTGGATCCTTTCCTCCTTCAGGGGGAACTCCTTCATTCACCCAAAATAATGAACTATCGACCCCAAATGCCCCACTTGGTGGTCTGTGGAATGTACCTGGAAATATACCCGACATGGATGACTTATTGGGGGTCGATTTATGTCATGATTTCTCTGCCGAGGCTGATGAAGTGAATGAAAGGGGGAATCGTAGAAGAAGAAACTCTGATAGGGCAGCTAGGAATTGGGATTGGCCATGTGGGACATCGTCGCGGCATCACAGACATAGTGATGATTGATTAATAATGGGTTTACATTTTATTCGCATGTTTTAACATTTTCATGTACTTTGTATTGTTTTTTTTTTCATGTTTTAACATTGTCATGTACTTTGTATGGTTGTTTCCATGTTAATTTTATATTATTGTCACTTTAACGTTTCAATCTTATCATGCAATGCTTTTAAAATAAATTACGATAATGTCACTGACACATAAATGTGTTTAAGAATAACAAAAAATGAAGTAAACATTTCATTATCATATGATCTAATACATGACATCAATAACTGCCTTGTTGAGATTGCAATGGACAATTACGCCGGTTGTGTCCTATTGTCCCACATCTCCCACACTTGTATCGACTTTGCGATGGCTCCCTCCAATCCATTTCATTTCTTAATCGTGTTGATCTTGGCCTTCCTTTTTTGTCACGAATAAAACTTGGATTAGGCACAAGTGTCCACGGCTCATCAGATGGGACAATCGCATCGTCATTCCCAAGAGGCCACCATTGTGCGGAGTAAGCACGTAATATGTAGTCATTTGTGTACACAACATCTATATATTGATAGAAGTTGATGCTAACAGTACCACACGCAGCAATGATATGAGAGCACGGATAGTGGTAAGTAGTAAATTGTCCACATTGACAGTAGTGCTCATTCAAGTTAACTGCCCATTTATGTCCACCTCATTGAGTCATAGGGTCGAAAGCCTCCTCAACCTCAAATATTGTTCTCTGAATATCATATGTCCGAACAATGTGAGAACAAGCCTTTTTCTTGATTTTCCCGAAGTTTTTTCATGACGTGTGAGCAATATATTTGACCATTGCGTATTTCCCTTTGTGCTTAACGACCGCGATCAACAAAATACTTTCGACACCTACTGTATGTTGACTTCACAAGGGCAATTATTGGTACATTGCGACATCCCTTAAAAACTTTATTTACACATTCCGATAGATTGGTTGTCATATGACCGTATCTACGGCCTTCTTTGTCATATGCCATTGTCCATTTTTCTTTTGAGATCTTCCCAATCCATGCTTTTACTGGGGGACTCAGCTCACAAAATTTATCAAAATTTCTATCAAAAATATGCTTACACGGGGTGTATCCTGCACATAATAAATTATCCACATTAGTCAAATTTGCATAAAAAATAACATGTTATATATGAAATAATATATGTTAGATATGAAATGTTACCTAATTTTTTTAACATTTCTTTTTGTTTCCCATTCTTAAACTTGTGATTAAAATTGCTTGCAATGTGGCGCACTCAATACACATGATACACATGAGGAGGTTGCCACCCAAGTGCTTCATTCGCAACAGCTGACTTTATACTTGCATGACGATCAGAAATGAGACAGATACCATCTTTATCTGTGACATGTTCACGCAAGTGTGCCAAAAACCATGACCACGCTGTTAATGTTTCTCCCTCAACCACAGCGAATGCAAGCAGAAGAACATGACTATTTCCATCTTGCATTGTTGCAATTAACAGCGTCCCGCGATACTTCCCATACATGAATGTACCATCAACTTGTATAACTGGTTTGCAATATTTAAAAGCCTCTTTGCATTGATCGAAGGTCCAAAAGACTCGATGGAACTGTCGGTGTTCACGACTGACAGTATTGCCAACAACAAAATCATCATCACAAATTTGATAATACGATCCTGGCGAATGATTTTGCATGTGTTTCAGCCATGACAGAAGAACGGCATAAGACTCATCCCAGTCGCCATATTCAATTGTTATTGCCTTTTGCTTTGCCTTCCACGCTTTCCTGTAAGAAATGTTGTAATTAAACATTCCATTGATCCTCTCTTGAATCAAAGAAATCTTGAGTGACGGATCTTCTTTGATCATCCCTATAAAAATAAGTACGAAAAATTATTGTACACCAACAAACACAAAAAAAGGATAAATAAGAATGAAAATTTATAATCATACCTAGTACACAAGTGGCAATCAAATCAGAATCCAATTTATCATGGTCTTGAGTTATACTCATATTCAAGCAACTGTGTGGTCCTCCCCATTGCATAACTTTCCATGTATCATTTTTTTTTATAAAATTGCCCTCATATAAAAAGGGCATGGGATGTCATCGCTTCTATTTCCACAACAGACGACATATTTCTGCGATTTGGATTCAACAACTTTGAAACTTTGATGCACTTTCATTTCATATTGTTGTAATGCATTTTTTACTACGCTTTTGGTATCAAATTCCATACCAACATATAATTCTTGACCCATATTAAAATTTGATCCCATATCTAAACCGCAAATTTCTTCTTGGTCAGGATGACTCCAATTAATATTACTATAGTGAGAAGCAGAATCCCAGAATGGAGTCTGACTTCCACCTACAAAAACAATATACCAAAAATTTATAATTCAAGGGTAGCGAATTATTTAAATATTATAATATTTATTTATATATAACAATAAATACACCTTCTCCCGATTGCACAACTGTAAGTGGTTCGATCAAACGGGCAGCTTCATCATCTATGTCAGATATTTCATCAATATCCTCATCCTCATCTAATGAGTCCTCAACGTATGAATTAGATATTAAATAATAATCATCATCAAAATCTTCTTTTGAATTTGTTCCAACTCTTGCACTACCCGATTCATTGTGAGACATATTATTTCTGCATGATAACAATGAATTTGTCAAATTAATTGCAGAAGCACCCGCAACATCAACTTCAACACATAATTCTATGACAGACATTTCTTGTTGTTTTTCAAAACTTTGAATTATTGTTTCAACATCTTCATCGTCACAAATTTGCAGTGCAATATATTTACCTGCAATTAAAAATCTACAAGTGATAGTAGATATACTTTTATGTTTTTGTAATTTTACCTTGTCGTGTATCCTTTTTTTTAAACTCTCAAAACTAATACCACGCTTTATTTGAATAGCTTTTTTAGGGCCTTCAAATGTGATACCATCATCAGTTTCGTACATCTTACCATTTAAATAGACGAGTGTAATAATTGAATTCATTTTTCAAAAATATACCTACAATAAATAATTAATGTCGTCAACAAACAATAATATAAAAAATATATTAACATAACATAAATTATTAACCTAAAATAAATTAACAACAACAAATTACTCTAAATAAATTAAATTACTGTCACAACAATTTCCTACTTCGCACACTCATGACGCAAAACAATTGGCACTTATTTTTAATGTCTATGTATAAATTTTGGCTATTAAAAAATATACCAACAACATCAATAATTATGAACTTAACTAATAATAATAATAATGTGCTAGACATAAAAACTACTACAATAAATAATTATTGTCATCAACAAACAAATATAACATAATTATAACCAAAAATTAAATTATTAAGTTACCAAAAATTACTAATTATCACACAAAAAATATCAACAAAATTACTATTTCATTTTATAGTTCGTGTCAATTTGTTTATGCACCTACAAAATATAATCATTATTATCATCAACAAAATAAATATTAATTAATGCTATAATGTATCGAAGATAAAAAATATTTACTAGTTTTGAGCAAAATTTCTAACCGGTATAAAGCGCTTCAACACGTTTCAACTCAGCTCACTTCAACGATTTCGTATGAAAATGAAACGGAGGAGAAGGGGTTTTATAGGGAAGAGGGACTTGGGGCCCACCACTAGTGGACGCGCTTGACAGGCTACCACTAGTGGTCGTGCCTGGGGCCCACCACTACTGGTAGCGCCTGGCAGGCCACCACTAGTGGTCGCGTCTGGCAGGCCACCACTTCCACCCCTGTTCCATCGTCCTGTCAAGTCACGTCACGTGTCGCGTTCTGGTGGAACGCGCCCCTCAGGTAAGCGCTTTGTAGTAAAATAACAGACCCCCTTGGTAAATAAGAATGAAACAGACCCATTTTGATAATTAATTTGTAAAAGGGACCCAATTTGGTGATTTTGCCCCCTTCCACCGCTTCGCAATCTCCTACTTACCGTGTCTCACTGTTGATCCCCAACCAACGAAAACCCTTCCAAAACCTCTTTTCATCCACGTGTCTATACTTTACAGGTCGACGCACCGAGATTCAGTGGTCTGTTCAACAGAGAGAGGTCGCTATAAGTGGGACCCACGCACTGACCACGATCCACTTGGTCACTGAAGTTCGATCCAATCCGTTACAATTAACAGAGCTGTTATTTTTTGTATGCTGTCTCTATGTTATTCCTTCAAAATTATATAATTTTTATTATTTTTTAAAATTAAATGTTACTATTAAATATTGATAGAATTGTTATTAAGCAATACAGGGATAGCATGAGGAGGGACAATAAAGAACTCAAATTCTCGCCAGTAGTTATGCATTATTATTTTGATGGGACAACATAGGGATAACATGGAGAGGACATTAGAGAAGTCAAATTCTGGCTTGGGATTTGGCTTCTTTGTTGTCCTTTCCCATGTCATGTTGTCCCTGTGTTGTTACTTCAAAATCGTTTGTGATTTTTAAAAATAAATATTACTATTAAATATTAACACAAGCACAACATCAGGATGGACAGCAGAGAAGTCAAATTCTCGCTTCGAATTTGGTTTATGTGTTGTCCCTTCTGATGCTATTTATGTGCTGTTCCTTATGTCTGATCCTCACTCCAAACAAACAACAATTGAAGCCTCTCTCTCATTTACACCTCACTCTTCTCAATCTCTGCACGAATGACACAATTGAACCCTAAAACGACAATGGCGCGGGGACAGTGCCGTTGCTGCGTTTGGTGACTGATGATGCTGCGCGTCGTCGTCGTGGACGGAGGTCGCATGGGGTGGAATGCGGCCGTGTGCATTGTGATCAATGAATCATAATGAGGAAAGAGGATTGTTTGATTTTGTGATTGAAATCGAAAGAGAAAGAAAGAGAGAAATTTGTTGTGATGGCTGAATTAGTGGCCCGAACAGGTCGACATCAGCAGCGATACGAACACGGTTATCGCCTTATTGCCGGGTTCGTGTGCTTTACTTTTTTTTTTTTCTTTTTGAATTAACTTTGCTTTTAGTTTTTGAAAAATGTCGCATTTAATTTCATTCCCGGGTTTTAATATCATAATTTTTGGTTTTGAGGAGGAAAGTTTGGAATTTAAAGAATATAGAAATGAAAAGTTATGATTTTAGATGTCTGGACTAAAATCAAAGATGACTCATTTTACCGAAATTAAAAACACCGTTAAGCCCAATGCTTGAGGCGAAAGTGGGTTGATTGTTTCGTTACTCTGTTGCATATGTATGTTGTATAATTCATAGGCTAGCCAAGTTTGATATTCACCAAATGGGTAGTTTTCTTATAATGGGTAGTTTTCTTTTATATATATATATAAAGAGTATTTTTATTTATGAATTCATTTATCGATTAGGTCGGTGTAAAAGAAATGGGATTTTGTAGGGGTTTTATGGAAAAAACGGTGTATTGATTTTCTTACTGATTAGGTTTCTGTTTTTTTTTTTTTTTGTATTGTGGAGTCATTTGTGATAGATCGTTTTTTTTTTTTTTGTTTAATTACCATTGTGTTTGGTCATAGGGCAAGGAGTGGAAGATATGGAATATAGATTTTTTGTGATGTTTTGTCTTGCAATTGAAATAGTCATTTTTGTTGCATTGGCTTTAGTGTGTATTTGACTTGTATTTTTAGCCATGCATGGAATCCTGCAATTGACAATTCATGCAGCAAGTAGCAACCATGTGCCTCTTGGTTAAGATTCTTTGATGCCTTGACATCTTTTTCTAGTCCATGCTTACTATTTTCCTCAGCACCTGGTCTTATCATCTCTCAACAATGCTGAATGTAATTTGTAAACTTCATGTTGGTTTGTATGTTAAGAGTTTTGTTGGTTTTAAGATTTCATTTGTAAGGATTGGACTTCCAAATTTCATATAGATTGAATAATAACTGAACAGAAAACATTACTTGTCTAATTTTCATGAATATGGTTGATTTTGAAGATCAGTTTCACTGTGAGTTGATATGGATTTGTTTCATTCTCACTGTTGTGTTTGGTTATTGTCATTGTCGTCTATACTGTTAATTTTTGTCGTATTAGTGATTTCTTACACTTAAAATCATTACTTAATCCAACTAAAATCAAGTTGCAAATAGGTATCCAAAAGAAAAGAATAGAGAGATGTTTTTCATCCAAATTTATTGGCCTTTTAGCTGAAACAGCTTTTACAAATTACAATGTTAACCAATTTTCTTAACTAGGAATAAGGAATTATTTGAAGTTTGAAAAGTTGGATTCATATGCTTAGAGATCTGATCTGATCTGTAGATGCTAATTGTGTTGCAGGTGTGTTCCATTTAGGTATAAAGATGACTGTGGAGACTCTTGTTCCGAGAAGATTGTTGAAGTGCTTATGATTAATTCAACTAGTATCGGGTCTTTTGTTTCCAAAGGTATTAATGTTAGTAAAACAAATATACATTGTGTTTGTATTATTTTACTGAGTTATTACTTGTGCACTGCACTTGCAACTAATGATTCATCTAGAATTTTCTGATACATTCATTAGTTTTGGAAGGATCAGAATATCTAAAACAGCTATGATGCAGAATAATTTATTATTAAATTATTAAATTCTTATGATATTTAAAAAAAAAACATTGTTAAGAAACATAAGCACACATCCTGGTGTAAGTTTGGCATCAACTTCCTAGTCATGTTGTGTATACTGTTGTTATTTGTTAATGAAAACATTTCAAACCTATTTTGGGATGACAGGTACATTAACTTTGAATTTATATCCTCTCTTGCTCAAAAGCAGGATACAGTCCTGTTAGAGAAATATAGGCATAATTTGTTTTGCCTATTTCATGGTGGGAGTCTGCACAATTAAGATTTGTGTCTATCTCTCTAGCAGGATGGTCCTGTGGCACCAGAGGATGTAAATCCATTAGATTTCTTGTGTCAAAAACTACAACGGTCACATAAGATTCCCACTAAAACTGTATATTGAGCAAAACTGATGTAGTTTGTTTCCTTTCAATTATTCATGTTCTTGTTGTATGTGGAAGTTATCATTGGTTGTTATTGTGTTTTTTGACACTATTCATAATGGCCTCTTTGAATAAAGGAAAGAAAGTGCAAGCCTTATGTATTGGAGTGATGATGAGGACGAGTGATTGTAGTTAAGTGATGATAAAAATGGCTTGGGTTGGACGGATATTTAATAATAGTTTTTTTTTATAATTATTAGTAATAAAATCTATTATTAAATATTTTTCTCCCTCAAAAACTATTTAAGTTATTTTAACTCAAGTAATTTTAATATACACAGAAAAAATCCAATTAGTTTTAGACTCATTCAATTGTTTAATGTAAAATCAAACATTTGAATATTTTCTTAAAAGTACATTAACCAGTATTTCAACAAGATTTGAGATGATTTTTTTTTTCAAAAACTCTTAATTGGGCTTGTAATGAATATCTATTCCTATATATTTACATGTAAGTTTAATAACTCCACCAATGGTAAGGAAATTAAAACCATAAGTTCAAGCATAAAAATAATTTTATTGCTAAATACAATCCAAGTATAATTATTTTTTTTTATTCCGTAGAAACTCCATTGATAAGCGTTGGTTGCACTTTAACAATATTATAAAACTAAATTGTGCTAGATAGCTACACCATTGTCCAAATGAACAAGAAGAATGAATGGTCATTTTCAGGGAAGAGAGATTCATTGGATCACACAAACACATAGAATAAAGCTGCTGCTCTTGGTTTCCAAACTTGTTTTTTTTGCGGGATTTGCACCTTGCAACGAAGACTTTTGGCTCCTTATCATTTTTTTTTCTCAGTGTCAGATTTCAGAGAATATAAAGTGACAACTCTCCTTTTTCTGAATATTTCAATTTATAGCATGCACTTATGGCTTTTAAGCATGCCACAACTAACTCTCAATTCTGCTCTGACCACTACCTCAGTACTTCTGTTTAGGACTTCTTTGCCCATCATCACCACACTAGACTGTTTTGGTTGAAAAATGGTTTCAGCACTTTTCAGTGTAACATATCCATATGATATGACAAATGCATAGCTGACATCCATGATTTCTAGACCAATTGAGGCTATATTCAGTTTATTTTATTCTTTGATCTCTTGTAATTTAATTTTATAGTTTTATCCAACATTTTTTTCCAATTGAATGCTGTATCAAGGTTGTTTTTTGCAAACTCAAGTTATGTTTGGATCACCATTAATTGTTTTTTCCTAGGAGAGTGTTGAACATATTTCTAAAGAAATAGTGTTATTTATATCTTTTATTCAAAATGTATTTTTTTTATAAAGTTAGCAATGCTAAATGGTAATTAATTCAAATAATATACACTTAATTTGCAAAATAAAATCCATCAAAATCTGAAATTAGATCCTCCCCTGCCCCTTTTGTCTCCAGTACAAAAAATATAATAAGTACTCAAAAAATAAGAAAAAAAGAAAATGATAGAAAAATAAAGTAAAAAGAGAAAGAGGGAACCAAAAAGAGCAACTATTGACTAAAGAAGATCCAAGTCTTCCAAATTTATGGTTGTAAACTTTAATCTAAACCTGATTATTATAAATTTGTGACACAATTCTTTTTAAATAACATATCGTTATAATTAAACCGAAAGTTATGAGATTAATTTCTTAAAAAGAATATAAAAAGTTAAGGAGTAAATGATCTTTCTATGTGCTACTTTATTCACATAGACATGAATTAAACTCTTATCATGTGCTTAAAGGACCCAAATTACTTTATCACTATCACATCTTATAGGTTGAGACGCATAAATCTTTAAGACAACATCCCTTGATTTCACCATATAATTTACACCTACACATTGTTTTGTTTAGTTGAAAATGAGAAGAAAGAAGATAAAGGGAAAGACTAAAAATATGTTTCTTTTACTTGTTTGATTAGACATTGAAAAGGAAGAAAAACACGTGTTTGTTCTATTCATTCAGGCAAGTGCCGAACTCTATCATATACTTGAAAGACCAAATTAAGCTACTAGCTAGTTACTTGTATCACACCTCAAAATATTTTTTTTATACACGATATTTGTAGTAAATTCACATATCCAACAGTGCCCTTTATAATCATCCATGGATATGGCTCAAAGTTACATTATTCACACTAACATAAATAATTTTTTTTTGTGTTGGATTAATTAGTCCCACAACGATATAGTACAATCTAAAATCTAAATCAAAATTAATGTGATTAGCACAAATTTATTAATTCGGTTTAAAAATTAAATCTCTTATCTTTGTTGTTTTTAATTCTAACAATCTCAATGCATACTAATATAAAAGAATCGGGAGAAATTTAGATAAATTTTTAAAATTTTGAATTTTTCGTAAATTTGTCTTATAATTATATAAATTTTTAAACATACTTTTAAAAAAATATTTTACTGAAAATAGCAAATAAACGAGTCTTCAATTTCAATATACAGCAATTAATAAGTTGCAAATTCATTAACACTTGAGGATTTGAGTTGGTCATATATTTTCTTAGTTTTATTGGTCGTAGCACACACTAAATTGACATAACATATGCCAGAAGTCCATAGAATTATGGGTCCAGTAATTTTCCTAAATATGTGTCATAATTATAGATTAAAAGGTAAAGCAGTTGTTCGGTTTCTGCTGTTTCAAATCTCAATTGTTCAGTAGTAGGGCAGTGGGCATGCGTACACTTGATTAATTGATATTTTTTTAAAAATATAAGTACACAATTGAATATGATGACAAAATTAAAAAAATAAAGGTAAAAAAAATGAAATCTTTTAAATTTTAGCCAACAACATTGAAACTCATGAGATTGAGAGCATGTGAAACTGTAAGGTTTCATATCATGCATGCTGGCCTGCCAATTCATATTATTTTGACTTTTTGGAATATTTATTAAATCATTATTGAAGTTTATTCTAACTTCTTTTTATATTATTTTATTTTCAGTCAAATTGATTGCATTAAACAGATGTTAATTTTAATATTATCAATAATTCTTAGGACACGTGATAGCTATTATTGATATCCACTTTATGCTCATCAATACATAAAATTCTCAAAGAATTTAAAAGTTCTACGTATGCAAGTGATCAATTAATTAACCAGGACCGCAATCTTCCATTTAGCAATTTTTCCACCTTCCCAAGTCATCAAGTTAGCTCTTCGTCTTCATAAAATATTTGAGAAAGAGGAAGAATGATCATATATATATCGTTCAATTATTGGGGTCATCTAAATGAAAGTGAAAGATAATCACGCATTATGGATTCAATGCGTGCTGCCCCCACAAAACAAGGAAGAAAAGAAAACAAGTTTTGTGTTTACATATATATGGTTTAAATGAATGATTTATATCCTAGCCTAAGACTATAAGTTTACACAGTGTAATAGCTGATTTTCCTCATGTGACATAGCGACATGATGGAATCAAAACTTCATTATATTAATAAAGCCCACTACTCTAACATGATTTATGTTCGTTGTTTAGTGGTCACACCATCTTGTGACCCCTTTTGGGCACTCCCTCGGAACGTGAATTAGTCTCGCTTTTCTTTCACAATACATGCCAATCTCTTTCTATCTTAATTTGCAATATACAATAGCTATTTTTGAAGATTTCCAAAAAAAGATAAACTGCATTTATATTGGGAATTCAATTTTTATTATTAAGGTTTAGATGACTTAAATGTAAAGTGAAAGATTACATTTTACTAGATAAACCTTAATTGAATAGATGCATTAAAAGTTATTTTTATTTCAATTTTCAAAAGAACTTATTTATTATAATTGTTGGCAATCTTCACTATAAATAGAGAAGAGATTTAGTGGAGAAACAACACATGAAGAGAGAGAGTGTGAGAAGAGAGATTGTGAATCAAAGTCACTTTATTGAGAGAAAAGTGTCTTTGTGTGAAAGTGTTATCATTCATTGTAACTATTGAGTGAGGTACTCAGGTTTATAGAGTGATACACTATTTGGGATGAGTTACAATCTTGAAATCATTTTTGTGATAGAGAAATACGTTTTGAGACGATTCCGTTGACGTAGGCAAGAGGTGTCGAACCACATTAAATTCTTGTGTTTGTTATTTTTTTTTTACGTTATAATCTTTGTTGCGTTCTCGCGATCTCTTGTGGGTCTGTGTACTTTTATTTGTGGGAGTGTTAATTATCCAACAGTGGTATCAGAGCATTGATTTTCTAATAGTGGTATCAGAGCTATGGCTGGGAGCACACAAAGGTTCGAGATAGGGGAGAAGACATCACGAGGATACAAATATGTTGGTTCAAAGTGGGGATGCAAAGTGTACAAGAGGAAACACTTGGTATTGCGAGGATAGAAAAATAAAGATAACATTTGTTATTTGGATGGTCAAGTCTTAAAGAGGAACCATGATAACAAAGTGAAGAAGAAAGTGAAGTTTTCTAATGTTGTGAAAGTGTTCGGAGATATATCCGTTGGAAGGAGAGTTTGTTCACTCTCAAATTGATTGAAGGATATTTCTCTTTTGGCTTGAGGGAGAGAAATGTAGAGTTTCAAACCAAAAGATAAGGTGCATGCATATTGAGAATTGAATTTTTATCACTAAGGTTTTGGTGACTTAAATGTAAAGTGAAAAACTGCATTTTACTAGATGAACCTTAGTTGAATGGATGCATTGGAAATTATTTTTGTTTCTATTTCCAAGAGAAATTATTTATTATACTTGATGACAATTTTCACTATAAATAGAGAAGAGATTTAGTGGACAAACAATACATGAAGAGAGAGAGTGTGAGAAGAGAGATTGTGAACCAAAGTCACTTTGTTAAGAAAAAAGTGTCTTTGTGTGAGTGTTATTATTTCTTATAACCATTAAGTAGGGTACTCGGGTTTGTAAAGTGGTACACTATTTGGGGTGAGTTACAATCTTGTAATCATTTTTGTGATAGTGAAATATGTTTTGAGACGGTTCCGTGGACGTAAACAAGAGGTATCAAACCACATTAAATTATTGTGTTTGTTATTATTTGTCTTACGGTGTAATCTTTGTTGTGTTTTCACGATCCTTTATGGGTGTGACTAATTTTATTCGAGAGAACATTGATTATCTAACCATTTTTTAGGGTACATATCCAAAATTCAAGTTTTGTTTATGATAAAATTACAAAATTTTATTCAACTTTATAAACTAAGAAGCTTATAATTATGTCACAAGTTAGGCTCGTTCATTAAGTTCTTAATATAATATCTTTTTATAGTGTAACCCCGGAGATATTTGAGTGATTTTTTTCTTAATTCATTCATGAAAATGCCCAACACAGCTCTTACACGAGCATACATGATGCTAAAAGAGTGTTACAAACTTACAACAGTGCTACATTGAACAATGAATGGTCAAGCAGACATGCTCAACACTAGCTATACTAACAAATAGCAACCTGAAATTACAAGCAATAGAGACAAGAAAATTGAGAAATCACTTCTTCTAATTTAAATAAACCTAGCATTAATTTCCTCAATTTTGTTTCCTTTATAATTCCTTTCATATCTGTACATGTTCACCAACAACTGAAAACAGTATGTGTGACTTTCCTATTGAATCAATTTATTTTAGAGTAAAGTGATAATAAAATAACTAATAATAGATCTCTATTTAACACTTGATTAATCTCTTTTCCTATTAGATTAATTTATTTTGGACTAAAGTTGTACTTTTAATTACGACTACATAAACCAAGGATTAAACCTCAAATTTTGGATGAAATTTAAGTGTTAAATTACTTGTGTCAATAATTATATATATATATATATATATATATATATATATATATATATATATATATATAAAGAGAAATAGGATAATGATATATATTAAATATTAAATTTAATAAAATTATATTTTTAATACTTTACTTATTAATCAATCAATTGATTATTATGTATGTGATATTGTCATGATGAAATTTTTATTAATTTAACCATTAAATATTGATATCAACTAAAGGTTCACGCACATCAAATTTTAGATATATAAATCAAGTATTTGCAGATATGAGATATAACGATAAACGTTTACTTTTAATTTTTCAAAGTATATATGTTAAATTAATATTATTTAATAAAATATTAATAATTTAAAATTTTCATTAAAATATATAGACCTAATCTAATTAACAAGATAATTATATTTATTGGTAGGTTGAATAAAATCATTACTTCCTCTTTGTTCCTTTATAATTATTAGATATTTGGAGAATTTTTATTCCTATCTATTTATTGTTTATAAAATTCAAGATCATATTATATGTATTCTTTTATTAATAATACCTTACTTGCCTCGTTATCTTTAACCAATTTACACATGCGTTTATTGTGAAATGAAAAAAAAGGGATAAAATAAAAAAAATTTATAACTATTTTATTACAATAAAAAATTAATGTATTTTTTATTTCTACGAATCAACCTTAAAATATAGATAAAAATGAAGATAATATATTAAAATGAAAGGAATTATTTTACGGAAAAGTAACTTGATTTTCCCCGATCTATATATCTAAATAGAGAGGGGGAGAAAATATTTGATTAATTTGTTATCTAAATTATTATATTTGAGTTTGCATTGAACACGTAGAATGGGGCAGAACTAGCTTGGAAGCATCACGTGCTAATCATTCAAAATAATGGGGTAAAGCTTCTTCGAATTCAGAAGATGCATGGATTGCTTCTGAGTTTGGTTTATGCTCAAAAGTGAGGAAGGTACCCCGTGATGCTTCAACTTTTTCCATGTGGTCGTGTATCCCCCTTTTTCAAGTATCTGCTTCAACAGTCGATCACCATCAAACCCCAATTCTTTAAGTATATGGCACCAATAATCAAATGATTTTGACCTTTCCATATAGGTGGAGTACTACTATAGCATGCTTCAATATATTATTATAAACCTATTTGTTTTTTTACAAAGATATTTTACTTGAAACACGTTGCACATACACACGATCATCACTAGCATAGAGTCTCGCTGGTAGAGCATCTCCAATAAGAGGTGCTTCCATGATTTCTTAGACTAAGAAACGGTTTTTTGTAAATTCTCCTACATTGAAGCATAGTAACATGACAAAGTGGATTCCTTCATTGTTAAGAATAGTTTCTTATATAAGAAACTCTAATGTTTGGATTTCTTGCGATTTCTTACGATTTTTTGCATTGGAGTAAAATTTTATGAGTTTCTTATGAATGATATGGCACTGCAGGGCCCACAAAAAGTGATGCGGGGACCACAAAAAGATGATTAAGAAACTCATGAATTTCTTGCATTGGAGATGCTCTTAATATTAGACTGTTGATGCCAATAGAAGTTAAGAAGTTAGTGGTAGTTTCTTGTAAATAGGAGTTATGTTGAGTAGTTATATGGAATAGTTTTAAATATATTGTAACTGCAGTAGTCTATATATTGTAACTTTGTAACTGCAGTAGTTGAATTTGAAGATTAAGAAAAAGAGCATTCTCTCTAAAACTTGTATGTCATTGTTCTTTTTAACAATTGGTATCAGAGCTCCATTGTAGGGGCCTGATATTGAGTGCATGTGAGGAAAACAGTGAGTGTGTGAGAAAAACAGTGAGTGTGATTCAAGAAAGAAACTGCAGTTTTTCTTTCTTTCGAGTAGAACGAGTTGAGAAGAATGGCAGAAGGTGGGAGTAGCAGTTTCGTGCAGCCTGCAATTCCAAGGTTTAATGGTCATTATGATCATTGGGCAATGTTGATGGAGAATTTTCTCTGCTCCAAAGAATATTGGGATCTCATTGAGAATGGGATATTGATGGTGGCAGATGGAATACAGCCTACGGAGGCACAATGCAAATTGATCGAGGAGCAGAAGTTGAAGGACTTAAAGGTAAAGAATTACCTTTTCCAGGCAATAGATCGTGAAGTCCTTGAAACAATCCTCAAGAGGGACACGACAATAAATATATGGGATTCAATGAAGCAAAAATTTCAAGGTTCAACCAGGGTCAAAAGGGCTCAACTGCAAGCTTTACGCAAAGATTTTGAGATTCTTCAAATGAAGGAAGGAGAAACAGTGAATGCATATTTTTCTCGTACTTTAACCATAGCCAACAAAATGAAGGCTCATGGTGAAAGTATGAGTGAAACAGTCATTACTGCAAAGATTTTGAGATCAATGATCTCAAAATTTGATTATGTAGTATGCTCAATTGAAGAATCCAACAACTTAGACATGATGACTATTGATGAGTTGCAAAGTAGTCTTCTTGTTCATGAGCAGAGGATGAGAAGTCGTGGAGAAGAAGAGCAGGTTCTGAAGATCTCCCACGAAGACAAAGCAAGTAGAGGAAGAGGTAGAGGTAGAGGTAATGGTTCATTCAGAGGAGGTCGAGGAAGGGGAAGACAATCATTCAATAAAGTTGTTATTGAATGTTTCAAATGTCACAAGTTAGGACACTATCAATATGAATGTCCTGATTGGGAGAAAAATGACAATTATGTTGAATTAGAGAAGGAAAAAGATGAAGAATCGTTATTAATGTCTTATGTTGAATTGGAGCAAGACAAAATGGAAGAAGTGTGGTTCCTTGACTCCGGTTGCAACAATCATATGACTGGAAACAAGGAGTGGTTCTCAGAACTGGATGAAAGCTTTAGCCAAACTGTAAAACTTGGCAATAATATCAGAATGGTTGTTGTGGGAAAATGTATCATTCGTATGCAAGTGAATGGATTTACTCAGGCAATTTCTGGTGTCTATTATGTTCCTGAACTTAAGAATAATCTATTGAGCATAGGGCAACTTCAAGAAAAAGGCTTAACTATTTTGATTCAACATGGGAAGTGTAGGGTATATCATTCTGAGAAAGGATTAATTATGCAGTCAGATATGAGTGGAAATAGAATGTTTTTTGTGTTGGCTACCATGATACCAAAAGCTTCTTCGTGTTTCCAAATTGTATCAGAAAATGAATCTCATCTTTGGCATTGCCAGTTTGGTCACTTATGCTATAACGGATTGAGGACACTTTTTGATAAGAAGATGGTAATTGGGTTGCCTTCGGTCAAGATTCCAAAGAAGATATGCATAGAATGTTTAACTGGAAAGCAACACAGAAACTCTATGCCTAAGAAGAGTTTATGGAGAGCATCAAACAAGTTACAACTTGTGCATGCAGACATATGTGGGCCTATTAAACCAGAATCAAATAGCAACAAGAGGTACATCCTGAGTTTTATTGATGATTTCACTCGTAAAACTTGGATTTATTTCTTACATGAAAAATCAGAAGCTTTTTCCATGTTTAGAAATTTTAAAGCTCATGTTGAAAAAGAGATTGGTGCATATATTGCTTCTTTGAGGACAGATAGAGGTGGTGAATTTACCTCAAATGAGTTTGTAGAATTTTGCAAAAATAAGGCATTAGTAGACAATTGACTGCAGCCTATACTCCTCAACAAAACTGAGTTGCAGAGAGGAAAAATAGAACAATAATGAACATGGTGCGTTCTATGTTAGTTGAGAAGCAGGTTCCTAAAATGTTTTGGCCCGAAGCTGTAAAATGGAGTGTGCATATCCTCAATAGATGTCCTACTGTGGCTGTGCAGAACAAAACTCCAGAAGAGGCATGGAGCAATGTGAAGCCAATGGTTGATTATTTTCGAGTTTTTGGGTGTGTAGCTCATGCACATGTCCCAGACCAGAAGAGAAGCAAATTAGATGAAAAAAGCAAGAAGTGTGTTTTCTTGGGAGTAAGTGATGAATCAAAGGCATACAGATTACATGATCCAATTTCCAAGAAAATCATCATTAGCAAGGATGTGATTTTTCAAGAAGATGAATGCTGGAATTGGGGCAAAAGCAATGAAGAATGCAGATCAGATGTTTTAAAGTGGAACGATGATGGTGATGAGAATAACATGGAAGAAGGAATAGAAAACAATGAAGAAGAAGGTAACATTGAAGGAGAAGGCATTGATGTTGATACAAGAAACTCAAGTGAAACTGGTGTTTCTTCTAGTGAATCAATTGAAAATGATTCACCAATTTTGAATGAAGGGAGGGTAAGAGGACCACCATCTTGGGCAATAGACTATGTAACAGGTGAAGGTTTGTCAGATGAAGATGGTCTGAATGCTATGATAATGCTCACTGAAGATGACCCACTTACATTCGAACAAGCTGTCAAGAGTAAGAAGTGGAGGGATGCAATGATGGCAGAGATAGAGTCAATAGAAAAGAACAAGACTTGGGAGTTAACTATTCTACCGAAAGGGGTGAAGCCAATTGGAGTTAAGTGGGTTTTCAAAACCAAACTTAATGAGAAAGGAGAGGTAGACAAGTACAAAGCAAGGCTAGTGGCGAAGGGGTATGCACAAAAGTATGGAGTTAATTATACTGAAGTTTTTGCTCCAGTTGCTAGACTTGACACCATTCGATTAATACTTGCTTTGGCAACATAAAACAATTGGGATGTTTTTCAACTAGATGTAAAGAGTGCATTTCTTCACGGTGAACTCAATGAAGAAATCTTTGTGCAACAACCATTGGGATATGAGAAGAAAGGTGAAGAAGGCAAAGTTTACAAGCTAAGAAAGGCATTGTATGGCTTGAAGCAAGCACCAAGGGCGTGGTATAGCAAGATAGAGGCTTACTTTGTTCGAGAAGGCTTTGAAAGGTGTTTTTGTGAACACACACTGTTCACAAAGTCGAAGGAAGTAGGTAAAATTTTAATAGTAAGTCTTTATGTTGATGATTTAATATATACTGGAAATGATAAAAGTATGTATGATGATTTTAAGAATTCCATGATGTTGGAATTTGACATGACTGATTTGGGGAGGATGAGATATTTTCTCGGGATTGAAGTAATACAAAGTTTAGATGGGATTTTTGTGTGTCAAAGAAAGTATGCTCATGAAATTCTAGGAAGGTTTGGAATGGATAAAAGCAATCCAGTGAAGAATCCTATTGTTCCAGGCACGAAATTGTCAAAGGATGAAGCAGGAACCAAAGTTGATGAAACTTTGTTCAAACAGGTAGTTGGCAGTCTGATGTACTTGACTGCAACTCGACCTGATTTGATGTATGGAGTGAGTCTTATTAGTAGATTCATGTCTTGCCCAACTGAATCTCATTGGCTTGCAGCAAAAAGAATATTAAGGTATTTAAAAGGTACAACTGAGCTTGGAATTTTCTACAAAAAGGATGGTTGCACAAATTTGGTGGCTTACACCGACAATGATTTTGCTGGTGATTTGGATGATCGTAGGAGCACTTCTGGCTTTGCATTCATACTTGGTTCTGGAGTAGTTTCATGGTCTTCTAAAAAATAGCCTGTAGTGACATTGTCTACTATTGAGGCTGAGTACATAGCTACTGCGTTTTGTGCCTGTCAGTGTATTTGGTTGAGAAGAGTTTTAGAGAAACTTGGTCATAAGGAGAAAAATAGTACTTTGATTCAATGTGACAATAATTCTACTATACAACTTTCAAAGAATTCTGTTTTTCATGGCAGAAGCAAACATATTGATATAAGGTTTCATTTTCTTAGAGATTTGACCAGAGACAAAATTGTGGAGTTGAGTTACTGTAATTCTCAAGAACAAGTTGCAGACATAATGACAAAACCTCTCAAGTTAGAACAATTCTTGAAATTACGGAGTATGCTGGGAATGGTTGATGCATCAGTTATAAACTAAATGTTTGTTTTTCTTTTTAGTTTAAGGGAGGGAATGTTGATGTGAATAGAAGTTAATAGAAGTTAAGAAGTTAGTGGTAGTTTCTTGTAAATAGGAGTTATGTGGAGTAGTTATATGGAGTAGTTATGTGGAGTAGTTTTAAATATATTGTAACTACAGTAATCTATATATTGTAACTTTGTAACTGCAGTAGTTGAATTTGAAGATTAAGAAAAAGAGCATTCTCTCTAAAACTTGTATGTCATTGTTCTTTTTAACATAGACAATACTTTATTATAAAGATTTTATTTTATTTTAAATATGTGGATAGCCTAGTACAAACTTGACTTTCTATTTCCATAATAATAAAAAAAAACTTGACTTTCTATTTCGCTCTTTCCTTCCTTTCTTTCTTTTTTCTTGATAATCAAAGAAATATGCACCAAACACACAATGCATTTTATTGGATCTAAGCCAATTACGAGGTAGCTAGCTTGAACAGAATTTGAGCGTTTCATTTACATTTAGATTATTAATCAATCTATCCGCATAGCCTTTCCAATAAGTGAAGATAAGTGAAGAAAGGTGGAAGTTTGATGAGATTTTGATTTTGCTACTTCCAATTGTAAATGTGTGTCAGCGCATGCAGGGGCATTATACATTGTTAGGAAATCAAGGAGAATTTGACACCTGTTCAACTCAAAACTTTAAGATGTACTAGGTCTTTGGTCTTCTTTGCTTATAAGTCTTTCAATTTGTAAATTTTTAATCAATGTAAAACTTTACTTTTACACTTAAACTCTAACAATTTCTCCACAAGCCAATCATTTTTACATGATAATTTTTTTCTAAAGTGAAAGTCTTTTTTTCAATTCACAAGTATTCATTAGTAACTTTGAGAGCTTAACCACAACTGCCAATATGTTCTCTATCGTTAGGCCCTTAAAGATAAGACATTGCTATCAATATGCTTTTGATATTGACATTGTGTTAGCTTGCATTAACAAAACACATCACTTGACCTCTACATTGTCCTAAAGACTTTCAATTTTCATATATGGATCCATCGTCATAAAAAAAATTTAATACAAAATACTTTTTGCGAAATCTATTATACTTGTTTGAATCAATTATATTGTTTGGTCAAACTATTGACTCTAATACCACTAGTTTAGAAACCAAGATTGTTGATCTCACACTATCACACATTCCAAAAACTAATGGTGCTATGCTGCTATTGATTTAGCATGTATTGGATTTAAGTCAATTCATCGGTTTCATTAAGAGAGTATATCCCTTAATGTGAAAAAAAGTGAAATCACATCACATATTAGATATGAAATACATTCTTTAGATGGAATGGAGGATTTAGATAAATGTGACTACTGTTAGGAATTTTATAATTTCTAATTAATTAATTAATGTGGGCTACATATTATATTATAACATTTATATTAGTTATTTACATTTTTTATTTGCTCAATATAAGTGATATAATTTGGTGAGTATGTTAGACTATCAACATAAAATTGATATAGGCTTAATGAGCGGAAACCAGTTTGACCCATTAGGAGATAATGAGAATCCTAATAGGTTTAACACATGAGGCATGGTTATGGTCCCCAAGACACTAAATCATAAATAGTTTTCTCCTTTTTCCATCTGAAGAGAAAACGAGTGTCCCATAAGGAATAAAGAAATTTGGTTAACGAAGGTCATCAAACCAATTGTTCGTGATTGTTTTTCAGATTTTGCTACGCTGATCAATCATTATGGATCCAGGTTGGTATTCCTAAAACTCTTCTTGATAATCTAATGTAATGTATTCCTGGTAGATATTGATATTTTATAAGGATCCCCTAAAATTCCATCAAGTGGTATCAGAGTCACCATTCCTGTTAGATTATTGTGATTTAAATTTCTTTGATTCATTATGCTTGAATTGCTTTGATTATATGAACCCTAATTTTTTTTTGGGATATTATTATGATTGATATTTGCACCCAAATATAACACTGGTTTTGTATGTGTCAAAAGAGAGAAACAATTTTATAATCATTTTTAAGGTTTCTTACAATGATACTAGTAACTTTGAAGGTTTTTCTTATAATAAAGTTTGAGTATCAACTAAAGCATGAAACACAAGGAGCAAACCTGTTAAACCCATATTAGCAATTTGTTATGTATTGTTCATTCTCCTTAACATGTTTTCTCAAAAGTTGCAAGAATGACCTTCCACTCCAATGGCAAAAGAAAATTGCAAGAGCGGGTAGCCCCAAGAGAAAAATAAATCGGAGAAAAAGAGAGAAGTTGATTTAAAAAAAATCCCAAATTAATATTTTTTTTTTGTTATGGTTTGTTTCTTTGGTTTTAAATATACCATGTGGCATTATTAGGTATATTATTTTGTGTTGTCTATATGGATTCAACGTTATTTACGAATGTGATATTTACTTAATGTATTTTAAATATAAATTAATGACAGCATTAATGATATAATATTTACTTGCCATAATTAATGTTTTATATTTTTTTGCTATCATGATTAGGTGTAAATCTAACAGTAACAAATCATTCCTATTTATTTACATGTCTAGTAATTTTTTAATTAAATTGATTGACATCATATATTGTCAAAGTAATCTCTATTGTGAAAATTGATTTGATTAAAATTACATAGATATCAGTAGGAAATTATTTATGCGAATTGTGTTCGGTCCAAAGGAAGACGCAATTTGGCCAAATAATATTGTACGCGTGACGATAAATATGTGACAATTATAAGATATTTTCATGTGAATAATAGTTGATCCAAAGAAAGACTATTATTTGACAGAATTTGTCGACAATATATGATCATTGCGTTGAGAGTACCAATTACAAATTAATTTCTTTGTCCAACTACTTGGAATTAATGTTGTGCTAGGTATCTTGTGATGAGTTTGTTATGAAAATATTTGCACGTTCTATTATATATATTTTTATATAACTTAATTATATGAAAAAGTTGTGTAATTTTAAGACTTCCAATTTATTCTATTAAATTGTCTTGCTTTTTGGGTTAAATTGATTGAAACAACAAGTTGTCAAAGTAACTTCTATTGCATAAGTTGATTTGATTGAATTTACGTAGATGTTGCATGGAATTATTCATGCAAATTGTGCTCGGTCCAAAGGAAGACACAATTTGACAGAATAATTACATGTTTGCGATGATAAACATGTGGTCATTATAAATAATGTGATTTTCCATGTAAATAATGAAATGTTCAAAGACAATCATCACTTGACAGGAATTATTATCAGATTAATTTTCATGTGAATAATCAAATGTTCAAAAACAATCATTATTTGACTAGAGTAATCATCATATGTGTTTTCCATGTGAACAATGGAGTGTTCAAAGATAATCTTTGTTTGACAAGAGTTATCACCAATGTTTGATCAATACGTTGAGGGTATCACTTGCAATTAATTCTTTTCAATCCCAAGATTAAATATTAATGGTGCGCTATGTATCTTGTTTGGGTCTTGAAATTTACCATAAAAATTATTTGTGCATTGTATGCTTATTTTTTCTTATTTAATTGTTGTTGTTACTACTACTACGGTTTAAAATACTCATATTATTTGAATCCCAAAACTGCATGTATAAAATTTAGAATATGAAAAGGGATTCAGTAGAGAGTTGATGATATTGCATAATTTTTTATTTTTTATTTTTAGAGAAGAAACAAGAAAACAAGATAAGAAATTTCCTTGTTGCTTTTGTAGGATGAAGCATATAAAAAAATGGAGTCCCAATTACATTATTTAGTGTGTGAAGAACTATAAACTTCTCATTTTTGTTTATTTTAAAATTAATTTAGTTTTGTACCAAAGGGCATTAGTGGGTAGATTTTAGTTCTACTATTCACAAAAGCACGTTTATACGATGCTATCTATGTATTCATCCGTAAGTGATATTGAAAGATTCTTCTATGTGGATGATGACATAAAGTTGTAGTTGAAGCGATGAGAACTTTTATGCTGCTTTAAAAGACTCAATTTCATTTGAATTTGGTTAAGACATATATTGAGCTATTTATTAAACGAAATTTTATTTCTAATTTGGACAAATTCCGTTATTCTTGTTCAATTAGAAATAAAAAAAGTTAGTCTCTCTTGTGATTCAAATGTTACAAGTTATGAGCTCTTTTATGAATATTTGAGTGTTCCTATTGCAAACAATTTTGGGTGGTACAAAACTTAAAATTAAATGGGAATTTCATCACTTTATAACATAAACGCTTAAGTCATATCTCTTAATAGGAAATTGATATGGGCTTAATGAGCGAAAACTAGTTTGACCCATTAGGAGATAATGAAAACTCTAATAGGTTTAAAACATAAGGCATGATTATGATTCCCAAGACACCAAATCATAAACAATTTTCTCCTTTCCCTTAAGAGAAAAGGAAGGTCTCATAAGGAAAGGAGGTTTGGTTGAGAAATGTCATCAAACCAATTGTTCATAACTGTTTTTTAGATTCTGCTGTGTTAATCTATCATTATGGATCCAAGTTGATATTCCTAAAACTCTTATTGATAATCTAACATAATATGTTCCTGATGATTATTGGTATTTTATAAGAATTCCCTAAAATTTCATCATCTAACACGTGGTTGATTTCTGTTCCATTTCATAAGTACTTTATAACATAAGCGCTTAAGTCATATCTCTTAATAGGAAATTGATATGGGCTTAATGAGCGAAAATTAGTTTGACTCATTAGGAGATAATGAAAACTCTAATAGGTTTAAAACATAAGGCATGATTATGATTCCCAAGACACCAAATCATAAACAATTTTCTCCTTTCCCTGAAGAGAAAAGGAAGGTCTCATAAGGAAAGGAGATTTGGTTGAGAAATGTTATCAAATCAATTATTCATAACTGTTTTTCAGATTCCACTGCGTTAATCTATCATTATGGATCCAAGTTGATATTCCTAAAACTCTTATTGATAATCTAACGTAATATGTTCCTGATGATTATTGGTATTTTATAAGAATTCCCTAAAATTTCATCATCTAACACGTGGTTGATTTCTGTTCCATTTCATAAGTACTTTCTATTTTATTTGATTAAAGAACCAACATTCGCCTAATTTCATATCATTTGTGTAGAAATTGTTTGCACTCTATAACTTTGTTCTAT
Source organism: Glycine max (assembly GCF_000004515.6). Taxonomy (NCBI): domain Eukaryota; kingdom Viridiplantae; phylum Streptophyta; class Magnoliopsida; order Fabales; family Fabaceae; genus Glycine; species Glycine max. The sequence continues at coordinate 3,839,546 of NC_038255.2, read as the reverse complement.
TCAAAATGGGGTTTAGAAATTGATATTTAATAGGAAATTATTTTTATGCAATAGTACAAAAGTGTAATTTATCATGTAAAAAATTATCTTGTATACTTAAATTTTTAAGTTATATATATATTTTTGAATATTACTTGATGTTTGAAATTTGTTCATTTGGTATCTTTTTATTGATAGAATGAAACCAAATTTCTTTTAGCAAGATCTTAATTTGAGTGTTAGAAATATAAAAAAATACAATTAAAATGACTGTGCTAATTAAAAGTTTGACAAAATTTAATATTTAACAAAACTGATAAATATTTTATAACTGTAACAATGTGATGAAAATGTTATTCACAAGAAAAAATGCAAAGATTGGATAAGATCAGAAAGGACAGAAGATATTTATTTGTACCCAAGATTGCCCATTGATATTAACCTTTCTTTTGGATAGTTTTTTCTCAGAACTTTTACATGTATATATTATTTCAAGTTTAATTATTTGTACACAACATATATATTTTCCTCGTCATTTCAAGTTTAATTATTTTGCCTCCTATCTAACTATTATTTTTTAACAATATAATTGAAAGAATGTCACACAACTGGCTAATTGCTAGTTGATATATGCATTAACTTTAATTATGGTATTTTGCTATGATAAGCAATCCACTAGCACATGATATATCTCTTTCTTGCCTGGTTGTGATTCAGACAAAAAAATTCGACTGTCCATACGAAAACCCTCTAGGTTGTTGCAAGATATAATATGAATCTATATGATGCTAAAAGTGTTAAAAACATAGCATTAATTTACTAGCATTTATCTGTGAAAGAACTCTATCATATGGGCATAATTAGAAGATTTATGGGGACCATTATTGTCTCCATGAAGTCCAGTGCACAAATTTGCCAATCAACACTAGAAGCTAAATATAACATGGGGTCATCGATCAATTATGTATGATTATGACTAAAACTTGCCACCGCTAGCTAACACATGATGCATTAAACAAAACAAAAGATAGATATATATATATATATACTAAATTTTATTATAGGAAGTATAATTATATTCTTACAATATTTTTTCTTAATATTATAATTAGGAGAGAGATATGAAAAGAAAAGAGAAGAGTATAAGTGTATAAAGATACTAGAAAAAATGAGATATATATATATATATATATATATATATATATATATATATATATATATAAAACACAACTTTTTATTACCTTTAATATTTTTGTATGTATGCGCATACAGTTTTCAACGGAGATTAATTACTGTTATGAACGGTGAATATTTCATATTTATATTATCATCAGAAGAAAAAAAACTACATACATATGTGAGAATTTATAGTAAAATTACACTATTTATCTTAGTTATCCTTGAATGGAACCTAGATCATGGGTTTTACGAAGGAGAAAAACTAAGATGGTAGGTATTTTTTTATATGAGTAGAATGTCTATAGATATTAGAGCATTTTGAATGGGAATTAGTACTCTTCTCACAATTTAGTCAAAAAAAAAAAAGTGCTCTTCTTACAATTTAAAATCGAGCAACTCAAATGAGGATATTTTGCCATTGAAGAGCAATTATTGTGTGATTCATTAAATATTGGATTGCTAATTAGAGCAACCAAATATTCCTTTGTTTTGTGCGACCAAACACAAAGTGAGGTAAATTGTGCGGTACATTTAAGAAATTTAATTTGGTGAGCTTCCTCAAATAGAGCGGGAAAAATTAGTAATTGAGATGTAACGAAGTACTAATAAAAATGATATGATATTGTGGAAAAATGTAAAAATGTTGAATTAAAAAACTTAAGTGGATTTCTACATTTGACATACTCTTAAAAGTCATATACTCATTAATTAATTAATTTTTAATAAAAAAATTGTATTAGTAGCGGTGACGGATCTAAGACCTTAAGTCAATGGGGCAATTTACTTTTCAAATAATATAAATTAATAATAATTATCATTATGCATATAAAGATAAAGACATAAGTATCAAAATCATAAAATTTTAATGTATTTATTCAAATAAATTACATACCTTATAGTTGTCCTCTATGTGATTTCATGTTTTGAAATCGTTGAATGATCAGTTCATTGTCAATCTATAAATTCATCAAACATAATTAATATATAATTATATTATTTATATATCAAACTTAAGGAGAAAAAAAAGAAAAAGATTTGTGAAAAAACACATAACCAGAGACTGAGAGACATGTTTATAAGTTATAACAGTTATCGATAATTTAGTACCTAAATCTTTCTTTGCTTGTTGAGTTGTTGTGATTTTCCTTGCTCTTGTAGACTTGCAGAGTTACAGCCTCATATAACCCTCATTAGCTCATGAGCTCTCTCTATTTTTCTAACTCCTCTATGCAAACATGTGGGAGAGTTTAAAGTAAAAGCGGAACAGCCCACTAGAAAACGTGAAAATAGAAGTGAAAGAGATAAATAATTTAAAATAATAAAAGAGAAACAAGAAACTGCCCACTAGAAAATAATCGTGAAAGTAGAAGTGGAAGAGACAAATAATTTAAAATAATAAAAACAAATAATTTAAAATAATGAAAGAGAAATAAAAAACGTGTGAGAGAAAGGTAGAAAAAGAAAAACATTTATTGAGGGGGTGCACCAATCATCATCACTAACATAGAAACCATAAGCCTCTTTCTTTAGTCAGGGGGTGCACCTGCCCACCCTGAAATACACGTGGGTCCACCACTGATTAGTAATATTTGTGTTGAAATTATTCTAACATTATTTTTAACTTTGATTAGTTATTTTTAACTTTAATGTTCATGTAAGATTGCTCAAGAGGAATATAAATTATTATGCATGATTTTGAGAAGCTAATAAGTAATAAGCCATCAAATAATATTATTGTACCACACTGTACCTTTTAGGCACAATAGGGAGAGGTCGTGAATATAAATCAAAAGCAGCCGCTAATCTTTCGCTGGACCACAATTTTATGCCAAGAGAATTTTTCGACAGTAAATGTTGGAAATTTTCCTTGATCCTTAATTAATTTTTTTTCTTTATGTGAAAGTTAAAAAGAACAAGTAGATCCTAATCTAAAACAATTATTGAAGGTCTTAAAATTTATACTCTGTTTGATTATTAAGGATAGAAAAATATTTGAATTGGTAATAGATCATTGATCTATGTGTTATTCTCTTAGTCACTTATGAAATGTTGTAGAAACAACGAATAATGGACTAATACCATAATTGAAATCTCTTTATTTTTCAATAAGACATTCGTAACTCTTTAGATAAGAAGAAAAGAAATGATTTGTGATGGCTTAGTATATTGGGGATCATGAATTTCTTATAGTGTGTTAAATTAATAAGGTTTTCATTATTCTTAAATGGGTCAACAGTGACATATGGTCATTTAAATTCATATCATCTAGTTTAATTGTGTAATTGACTCACTTAATTTGATCACATAAAATAAAACCTACTAATAATAAATGGTTAATATAATTATCTTATAATATTAATCCATATTAATTATTGGAATAGAAAATTCCAACAATATATTCTTATAACCCAAAGCTAATGCTTACAAAATTAAACAAATTAGTAAAGTGCACATGAAATGGGGTTGGATCATATCCTTGAAATGTACCTTGCTGATCGAAGTGGTTTCAATTATTGTCCTTGATTCAATTAGCAATATTATCAAAGGGACAAAAAAAAACAATTTAAAACATTGCAGAAGGTCAGAACTCAGAAGCCATTAATTGTACAACTGCATGTGTGCGTGAGGCATGGTATTAAGGGGCACGTATTTCAAGAGGTATATTCCAAGAATTTATGAATTAGCTGCATGTGGAAGGAGGGTTATGCATTTAAACGGGAGGCTTTAGGTAGCGGAATCCTCTTTTGATAGATAGAAGTAACAAAACAATGATGGTTGATATCTTAGATTAGGGTATATCTATGTACAAAAAAAAAAAAAAAAGATTAGAGTATATCAGCCATTTAATGCAAATAGTCTTCTATGTAATTAAAAATTTAAGAAAATATATAAAAGTCAAGAGTTTGATTTGTTATCCAATCTAGAAAATAAAAAGGTAGTGTCTTTCAAGTTGAGATATTGATTGTCAATGTTGTACATTAAAAGTTTTTCATCTTATATTATAATTGTTTCGATTCTCACACTTGGATTCGATCTAAAATAAACCTCAACTTGATATAACTTCGTATGTTAAAGATTTTTATTCGGTCAAAGAGTTCAAAGGCCTACTAAAGTCACTCAATTTACAATTCAAAGTATTCCCTACACTACAAACCAGTGGATTTGAATTATTCAGCTCACCGTACTCATGGCAAGAGGTTTAAAATATTTAATGGTTATAAAATTCATAAAAAACTTAGGATAGCAAATTCTCACATTTATGCTCTTAACTAAGATTGTGACTCATTCTCAAAAAAAAAAAAAAAGAAAACGACTGTCACTTACAATAGTCCACCTGATTGTATTGCTTAACAGATTGTTTTGAAAATAATGAGTATATTTCAAAAAAAAAACTAAGACTGACTCACCCACATTAGAGCGTTAAAAGGGATAGCTTTAAAATCATTAGGTAGACTTTATATATATATATATATATATATACTACCACTTGCATCATGTTCACTTCAGTTTTAAATAAAATTAATCTCATGGAGCTTTCAAATACAAGGTTGCGAGTTGATAAATACTAATCAATTCGTAAAGGGCATTCTTCTTTTAATTTGTTTTCCCCATGGCTCAATGTTGTAAGTCAAACTTAAGAGAACACAATTGCTAATAAACAAATGTGTACACTTAAGAGGGTGCTCCTTGTTCATTCAGCTATTGTTTAAGGATTTAATTTGTTTGGGAATTGAAATTTGAAATATAAAAATAGGAAAAACAAAACTTTCATTTTTTATAAATAATTTTTATTTAATAATTTTTGACAAAAAAAAAAGAAATAAACTGATAGAATAAAATACAAGTTAATCTATACCTTTATTTTTTTCTTACTTTTATAAACATTGCACGACTCTCTTAATTTTTTTTCTTAAAAAAAAATATCCTTCCTTCCTTTCCCTTCTAAATTCAAATCAAACTCATTCTAAGACAATTTGGCAACAATTTTTATCTTCACAATGTTCATACTAGTTCTTTATGGTTTGTGACAGGCTTTTGTCACTAGTAAACTTACAGATACATATAGATAAGTGAAAATCTAACTCATCCAATATTAATGACAAGGAGATGTCGCACTAAATGTCTAAATTAATAACATGTGATACTGTCGGGCAGAAGTGGTAACAAGGGACCAAAAGCTTGGGGCGAAAATGATGTACTCCTTCTCATCTTATATATTTATCACTTTCAATCCAATCATTAAAATTAAAAAAGGAAAGTTAAGTCATTAAATATGTTAAAAATAAAATAAATTTTTAATTATATCCTAACATAATTATACATCCAACTAATTCTAATTAAATATTTAACCTATATTATCATCTCACATTCTTTCTCTTCCACGCCATTATTAATATTCATCAAATACTAATATTGAAAAAGAAAACAAAAAGCATAAGTAATACCAAAAAAGATGGTAATACTAGAGACAAAGAGAATGAAGTATTTATTGAAGAGGTACTCATATTTTCATTAATTGCATGGAGTGAGAAGAGTGGGTGGATGGTACATGAAAAATAAGTTTTCCTAATAATGAAGTGTTAAGAATAATATAAAGGACAAAATTAAAAAATCATTATTAATAGGTTAGTTAGTGACTTATAAATAGAACCAAATATTCCTTCTAGGATGTGACCAATTATAGAACCTGAGGGAGTATATATTTTCCAAAGGTTCCCCTCTAATTTTTTATTTTATTCTTTAATTAATTTCAACATTTTGGAAAATGCTATAATGGTCCAAACCTCTTCAAGGAGTTAGTACCGGTCTGGCCCTGTATGATAGTTGTGACTAGACATTGGACCGCACTTCTAAAATGCATAGCTACAAAAAAACACAGCCAAACACATAGCCTTGTAGTGATCCCAGTTTTACTCCCGGCTAGATTAGTACTGATATCAAATAAAACAGACATACTAATTAAAAAAATTAATTTATTATATGAATTTTAATTAAAAATAATTTTTTAAACTTATTTTTTATTGAAACTTGGTATCAAGGATAAGAAAAAGTAATTGAAACCAGAATGTATCGATGAATGACATTTTAGAGATAATAATATTAAATAAGATAAAATTAATTGATATTTTTTATATTTGAGAAAAAAAATATTTTTTCTTTTATATTTGACACTAGAGGAAGTATAATACCAGAAGAAGTATAATACATTAGAGCAATTAATGATACAGTATTCTTCAAGTCCCATTTTTTCCCCCAATTTTTGTTTAAGGTTTAATTAATATGGACCTTACAATAGGCATATTTAGGCTACTGAGCAGGGTAATATTTACTAACACTAAGGTAAAAGGCAATATTGAGACATTACATTCTGCACTGGAACAAATGCAATGTTCTTCTTCATCCTCTTTGCAAAGGGAAATAATATAGTATAAGCTCCATTTTGAGGTCAGGTCCCAAGTAAGGAAAAGATAAAAAGCTATTTGGTTAAAGTGAGATATGTATGGGAATGGTTGAACAAGCACTTTAAATAATCTGCAGGAATATTCCACACTGAAATGTTTACACATTTCTTCATTTTTTTTATTTTCTTTTGCTACTAAACCAATTTTAAATAGGATGTAGTTGCATTCAATATAAAAAGAAAGTTTTATTGTTCATATATAGTATTTCAATCCAACTTGAGCTCTCTCATCTATAACAAAATAATTTAATGAAATATTTATTCGATAAAAGTTTGAATAATGTTATACCTTCATATTATTTCTTATTAATTCTTTTAATATTTTATAAATAAAATATTAAATAAAAATAATTATATTATATTTTAATACAAAATAAATATTTAATAATTTTTATCTAATAAAGTAAAAGCATTATACAAAAGATCTTGCAAAAAAAAGTATTCCATAAAATTGTATACAAGAGTTTATTTTAAATTGATTGAAATAAATTCATTAAAATATTTTAATAAAATAATGATACTCCACCGATGTAAAAAAATTATTAACTAATTAAAAATTACTCTAAATTATATATGTAAATTTCAAAATAATTATTATAAAATTTAATATTTTAATTATACGAAAAGTTTATGATTGATGATATTGTATAAATAACTTTTATTTTCAATATATTATAATTAAAGTCTTACTTTTGTAAATTCAAATAAATTAAAGAGTTTAAATTATGTGCACTGTAAATATAAAACATTTTTATTTAGAGATCCAATAATATTTGACGATTATAATTAAAATGATAAGATAAATTCATATTAAATAATTGTTTTTTTAAATTCAAACCACATGTATTTTTATGAAGAAAAAAAATCTAAAATTATAAAAATATTTTTGTGAATTTCAATGGAAAATTATGCATTTCAATGCTTAAAATGAGAAGGACAAATTGGTTGTTTAAAGAGTAACACAAATGTTAACCAATGACTTATGTTATGACAATGGTTAAGAAAATTGCATAAAATGAGAAGGACAAATTGATTGATTAAAGAGTAACAAAAATGTTAACCAATTAAGTTAGGACCCTGGTTAAGGAAATAAAAAAAAAATATTTTTATTGTGATATAACTAAATGTGCCTTCTTATAATTTTAAAATGTATTTTTATATGATTTTTAATATAATCTTTTTTTTCTAATTTCTTAACCAGTGTCCTTAGGACATGGTTAACAAGATCCTAAAAATAAAGGTGAGTAAACTTACTTTTAAACTCTTCCAATTTTAATTCCGCATACGTACAACTTAAATTGAATGCATTTATTATAAAGTGAAAAAGTTATTTTTTCAAGTATTTAATCTACTTGCATTAGAGCAATTTGTTGTTTAATTTGTTATTTTAGAGTAAGACAAATGTTAAGAAAACTAATTAAGAAAGTTAAAAGGAAAATATTTTTATTAGAATGTAAAAGATGATTTTTTTATAATTTTAAAATGTCCTCCCGTATGATTTTTCATCAAACTTTTTCTTCTATAATTCCTTAACTAGTATCCTAACAAAACCTTAGATTAAAAATGAGTAAACCTACTGTTAAACTCTTTTCATTATAGCCCAAAAATGCATTAAGTCAAATTGAATACATATATTATAAGTGGAAAAATTCTTGCTTAAAGTATTTAACCCACTTCCATATACTTAATACTTGAATTTTAAGATTATTAGTTACTCCATACACTTGATTGATAAAAATGTCTGTAAATAAACCTCTAAAATGAATAGAAGTTCTTTGAAGTATCAAGCACACCAAAATATACTATACCTCTTCCTTTCTTTTTTGTTAGTTTTTCCCTCACTCTCTGACAAACTCCACATGCTCCTAGAGAGAGGCCCAAGCCAAAGACCCACCCACGTTATTGTGTCTGCATACAAGTGCTAGGAAATGACCACAGCATATCTGCCTCATCTCTGACCCACGCATTCACACACCTCACTTCCCTCCTTTTTCTCAACCATTTATGTATTTTAACAACTCTTATCTGTCTCATGCACTTAGATTTTGACACCCCAAATTCCACCCATTTTTCTTACGTAATGTAATTAAAAAAATAATCATACATTTTTTTATGATTAAAAATAATTGTAGGTAAATCATTTTTCATTTTAAATACATCATCAATATTTTTTATTTCTTTTTTTTCTCACATTATAAATTTTATTATATTTATATTTTTTATTTCTTTTTTACTTTCTCTCTAAGTGTAGGATAGTATATGGAGTATTTATCAAACATTTTCTTAAAAAAAAAAAAGTTTTCACTGCAAGTTTTTTATTCTTCCGACCCAATTTTTTCAACACTTGCCTTGCCATCTTCATATATATAGACCCCATAACTCCTCTCTCACACACTCTTTAACCTCCTTTATAGCTGTTTTGTTCCCTCTGCAAGAGAAAAAAGCAAAAAATTAAAGATAAAAAATAAAAATATTCCTCTGCTCAGTTTAAAGAAAGAAAAACATCTCTTCTTGGGTCACTCAAATTTTTCTTTCTTCTCTGTGCATCATCACTTTGGAATTGCTTGGTTTCCACTTCTTTTTGTTCCTTCTGCTTCTTCTGCAGGAGATTGATACACACACATATATATATATATTCTCTCTTCCTCTACTATGTGAAAGCCCAACATCATCCAGTTTTATGCAATTTTTCTGCTTTTGTATCTCTTTGCTCCATTCAAGGTCATGGACATTCTCTTCTGTTTTCACATGCATACACATATAATACATGTAATGTAACACACATAAGCATAATGAAATTTGCATGACCAAGTCTAAAGCAAGTTCTAGTCAATGCACTAGTGTTATTAAATTGTCATCCTCATTAGCATCTTCTCTGCCCAGAAGGCCAATTTCTACTTATATTTCAAATTATTTGTACCCCTAAAAGAGAAGGTCTTTAGTTTCTTCTACATTCTTTGTGAGAGGGAAAATGGTGGTTAAATAACGGAGCCCTTGTTGTGAACTCTGAATAGTTAAAAGGGTATCAACAAAAAAAAGAATGTCTAAAAAGGTTTTGACATCAATGAAGGATGAAAATCCAGATTTGCAGAAGCAAATTGGGTGCATCAGTGGGTTTTTTCAGCTGTTTGACCGCCACAGTTTCCTCACGGGCCAAAGCAATAGCAGCCACAATCAGAACATACCAACTAATAAAGGTAATCTGCAATAAATTTGTTATTGTTATGTATGCATTTTGATGATGATTTGTTAAAAGAATTAAATTTAACTTGATACATTTTTATAAAAAAAAATATGTGCGGGGTCATTATTCATAGATTTTTAAACGAACAGAACTAAGTGACAAATTTTGGTTGACATTAATAAAAAAGGACTAGTTGACAAATTTTGATTGACATGCATCTTGAGTAAAATCGCTTTCTTTCAACATTAATTGGACTGGCCCAATCAACACACAATTTGTCAGGATGTAATGTCACATAGTTTTCTCTTTTTAGTTATTTTTTTTCTTCAGCATTTTTTATTTTATTTTTTTAATTTTGGATGAAATGAGAAGGGTGATAACTGGTCCTTGGTAAAAGTTCTTTCACTGCATGTAGTTACAAGACAACACAAAACTTTTTATCAACTGGCTTTGAATTGAAGATCATATAGAAACCATTTCCATTTTATGTGAAACTCTGAAAGTTTTCATGATATAAACATTTCAATGGACTTTCTGATAATTTCCTCCTCCAGATGTTAGAATATTAAATGTTATAGAATGACAACTTTCATTCTTTAGCAGCGCCACAGATGCAGATATATTTTTTTATTCGAGTTTGTACCTTACCATTCCCCTATAATTATTTCATTTTCCTCATTTAATATACGATGAATGTTTGGATGAAATAATTATGGAGAAATAACTATTTCTTTTTAATGCGTCTGAAGTAACTGGGTAAACCAAATAATTTTACCGAATAAAAACAAATTCAGACTTTATACATTCCCAGGTAGCACATGGTTCCGCAGAAAAAATATTTATTATTATTATTATTATTTACAACATTTGTAATTCAAGAAAGCATTACTGTAAATATGTGCAACATTTCAGGTTCAGAATATTCCATAAAAAAACTCGAGATTCCTGTTACGATAAACACCTAATTTTTGTAACAATTAATGATACACCTTTATGCTCAAATCATCCTTGATAAATATGGATAAAGGTGTATTAAGCTAATAAATTATTATTGCTTCATTAAATAAATTATTAACACAACATTTTTTAATGATGTGTTAATCTATTAACTTATTACATCCAAATTAGATGAGATGTTATTTCTTTGAAGCTTTAACATGTGTAAACATGCCAATATATTTTCCAGAAAGAATTTAAGAAGAATGAACGGCTAGCTGAGGTTAAAGTTTTTACAAGATATTTCAAAGTACTTCCTACTAAAATTTCGTTCCTTTCTCAGGTGGAATCAGCAACCGTATCAAAGAGGTGAATAATACAACTCATAAGGCAACGGTAAGATAACTGTATAAAAAGTTTAATCATTAGAGAAACCTTGGTAGAATTAGAAACAGTGAAGAATGTGAGTTGATTGCAGGCAAAAAATGTGAAGCTCACAAGAGAGAATCAACAATTCTCCACAGAATCATCAGGAACTTCAGTGACTTCATCATCTCGTTCATCTAGCATGTCGTCCCTCGAGTTTAATAGAACAATTCAGATAGAGCCACCATCAATCAGTCAAATGAAAATTCCAGAAAACACTAATTCAGAAGCAGCAATGAAGCAAGGCAACCAAGGCCACCAACCCCTTGATTTCTATGATATTGTCAAAGACTCAATGCATAGAGATGTTCATGGATTGTCAGTAAAAACTGTAGCTAAAGAGGAAAGGAAGGGTCGTATCTTGAAATACATGGACTCTCCCAGGCCTTTGGAGCCCTCAAAATCTGTCAATACAGGAGTTACGGTTGCTTGGGATTCACCAAGACTCTCCTACGATGGGAGGGACACACAAGATACATTCAAATCTGCTACAAAGCCCAAGGAACTCCCAAGGCTTTCCTTGGACAGCAGACAAGGATCTATCAAAAGTTTCAATGAAGGAACAAAATCTCGCATCCTTTTGAAGGGTTCACAGAAAGGGTATGGTAGTTCCAGAACAATGCAGCTGCAGGAACCAGAAACTTCTAGAAGACCGTCCGGCGTTGTAGCAAAGTTAATGGGACTAGAAGCCTTCCCAGACTGCACAGAAACTAGTGATACTCCATCACAGATGTCTAGCTGCACCACCAACAAAAATGAGACAATTGCAGGACCTAGCACAAATGATGAGTACAAGCAACACCAAAGTGCAGCATCATCCCAGGGAACAATCAAGGGGTCTAGCTTGCTTCAGTTTAGGAGGGATGCTTCAATCCTGAATGTGACACCGTATTCACGGTTTTCTCTAGAACCAATTCCATGGAGGCAACCTGAAGCAAGCCAAGGTTCTCAATTACAGGATTCCAAAAGAAGTGAATCTTCAGCAAAAGCATCAAACCTGACCATCTCTGTATATGGGGAAATTGAAAAGAGGATAGCAGATCTAGAGTTCAAAAATTCTGGAAAAGATCTCAGGGCCCTTAAACAGATTCTTGATGCAATGCAGAGATATAAAGAATCATTGGATATTCCAAGAGATCAGGTGTCTAATTCTCTATCTGACAATAGGAGTAGCAGCAGTCTCAGTGAAAGCTCAATAGTTAAAAGCCCAAGAATACGGCAGAAGGACCCAACATTCACCGTGGTTGAGATGTCAAATTCAACCCAGGGTAGTAAGTCACCAATTTTCATCATGAAACCAGCAAAAGCTGCAAGAAAAACCAATAGTCCTGCTTCCACAGAAATGTCATTTCAGGGTAAATCAAGCCTGGGCAAGTTTAGCTCTGCAAACTGCGCAAATGGAATAATGGGTGGCAAGCTTGACGGGCAAACAGCAAAGGGTATTGGCCCAGCAATCAGACATGCCAAGGATTCCATCAGCCAACCCTTGCACTCAGTGGATAAGAGTAATAAGATGAGAACTTCTAAATTGATGCAATCCTCAAAAGTTCGTCAAGTAATCAATGGAGAAAATGCCACCAACTCCAGCAATACAGCAGAGGCCAAGAGCCCAAGACTACAAAAGAAGTTTGGTTTGGAGAGGCGTTCCCGACCAACTAGCCCATCATCAGATTTGAGCAGTAACAGAAGACAACACAATAGGCAATCAGGGGAATTGTCTTCCTCAAGTACAACACCCAGACAAAAATTCAGTGAGATCAGCAATCAAAGGAGGGATTTTAGGCATGAAGTTGTCGTAGAAGTCATTCACACTGTTCATTCTGATAGGATCAATGGTAACTCCACTCAGCTAAAGGGCATGAACCAAAATGTAAGTATTTCTTCCTCTGATCATTGAATTCTTGCAATAAAATCACCTAGTTTAATTATTTTTTTTTAATTGATCAGAATGCAGCAGAAGAGTTGAGCAAGGAAAGCTTTATGGCTGAGAAAACAATTACAGCAGAACAACCAAGTCCTGTGTCTGTTCTTGATGCTTCTTTCTACAGAGAAGAACCACCTTCTCCAGTTAAAAAGAAATCAGACATGTCAAAAGATTTAGGTATGTAGCACATGTCATTTCTAAGCAACATAGATTGAAGGTTAAATCAGTCTAAAATCAACTGTAAAATGAATCATCACACCAAATACACTTTTTTATGCCATTAAAAATAAAAATGCAGGAAAGGAGGTTTTGTTATTGATTTTCTTCAAATTTATTGCAACAGATGATGCTCTGAACACTTATGATAGTAGTGAGGAGAACTCAGAAAATCTTCAGCTTTCATCAAGCACTGCAAAAGCCAAGTTCGGCAGTGAAATCAGTGATACTGACTTGAGAACTCAAAAGTTGGTCAGAATTCTCCAACAAATTGACTACAATGATGAGAGATTCACCAATTTCAGAGATGATAAAGATCCTAACCATAAATATATATCAGAAATACTGTTAGCATCGGGGCTGCTCAGCAGTCAAAGCTCTAGCCAGGTTTTTCATTCATCAAGTTACCCGATAAACCCAAATTTGTTCCTTGCACTGGAGCAAATCAAGACAAACATGACGTGTTTCAATATTGAATGCAACGCCAAGAAGATTGCTGCACTGAATAGTCCTGAGCAAATACAAAGAAAGCTAATATTTGATGTTGTTAATGACATTCTAGCTCAGAAAATAATACTGGAAAGTTTTACTCTGTGGTGCCAACCAAATCAGCCAGCAGGTAGAAAACTAAGAGGACAGCTGCTTTTGGATGAGCTTTGCACAGAAATTGATAAGTTACAACATAAAAATACAAATGCCAACCTGAATGATGAGGATGAGAATTTGACAAGTCTCCTGTGGGAAGAGTTGATGCACTGTCCCACAATTTACACAAACAGTTACAGTGAAATACCAAATGTCGTGTTGGATATTGAACGGTTGATCTTCAAAGATTTGATAACTGAAGTTGTGAGAAGTGGACTAGCTAACCATTCTGGTAAGCATTGCAGACAACTGCTGTTTTCCAAGTAGGACTTCTGGCTAACCAGTTTAAGAAATAATTTTCGGCCTTAATATGCCAACTATCTTTTCTACCTATACTTATACTTTGAGGAGGGGGGAATAAGCTAATTAATTGACATTTTAAATTGTATTTCCTATCTAAACTTGTGAGCATTAGTGTCTACAGCCATCTTTTTTGCATGTATTAATAGTGTATGCTGAAGAAATACATGCAGAAATGCAGATAAATGTATATATCAATGACATGATCTCTTTAAGTTCAACTACAGGTATCTTAAGTTCATCAGAGTAAGCTCCCCTTTTATATATCTCTACAGTCATGTTGAATGTCATTTCAAGATATAGTTATTACTCATAAACCTGCTCGTATGTTACTTGCTTTTAGCAAATATTCCCTCTGTTTTTTGTTAGGCTCAGCTCCTCCAGAGGTGCTTAATGCCTCAATTCTTGATTTATTCCTTCCTTCTATTGAATACTTCTGGTAATTTTTCTAAAAAAAGAATAATCATTGTCTGGTATCTTCCCAAGATTCGGGAAACATCTCAACTTTAAACACTCATGAAGACATAAACAAAATAAAAAGAAAAATACAAGTTCAGGACATGACATATTCTCTACAGAACTAGGCTACATAGCAAGGTGAAGGTTCCTTCCTTGCATCTCCCTCTCAATCTATGGACTTATATGGTTGTGCATGGATCAAAATTCAACATGAACCTGAGTATTATTCTTTTCACATTTGAAGTCAATACAATCCTAAGAAATGGCTCAAGTCATATAACTAATTCAAACTATTGACTATGAAGTTGCATGAAACACAAGTGGTGCTAAAATTGTGTCTCTACTAATTTTCTAGACTTACAAAAATAAACCTTTAGGTTTTAGCCAAGTAAACAGAGATTCGTAGCAGTAAGAACTAATGATGATAAAAATAGATTCAAGTTTTCGTATCATTGCACTTGAAATCACAGTGTGTGTTTTTCACAGCTTCAGTTGCTGAAGCAAATGTCTTTGAGCCTGTTTGGATCCAAGACTAAAAAGTCCTTTTGACGGCTTTTGGGAGTTCTCTACTGAAAAAAGTTCTATATTTCCAGCAGAGAAGCTCTCAAAAGCACTTATACCAAACAGACCCAAAAGTCTTCTTCAAGATTTTTCCACGACAGGGTTTGCTGAAACTGCATCATTTAATATTATAGCTGGAGAGAAGATGGAAGCCACTATCCTGAATTCGTAAAATACTGCAAAAAAAAAAAAAGATAAAAAAAAAACGTTTCTTTTCAGTTTTCATTGCAAAGATTAGTTTTTCGCACGAAGCAAATTTCTAACGCATACATTAAGAACAACACATTACGGGGAAATCCGAAACAAACAAGCCCAAAACCCTAACCCGTGTAAATTTAAATGTAAAACATAAATTAGTGGGACAAAAAAAAAAAAAAAAAGCAATTTTGGGGTGGAAGGAAAAGAGGGAAAGATTCAAAATTGAGAAAGGAAAGGGGAAAAATGAAAATACAAAATTTACCATTGAATTACAGGTCTTAAATGAAGGTAATGAATATTGATAGGTGTTGAGGTTACAGAGTGTATAGCACATGCACAGTAATTACATAAGTACAAAACTGAGAGGGTCAAGTGAAAGAAGAAATGGTGAAGTTTAGGGTTAGGGTTAGGGTTAGCTTTAAAATGGCTCCTATGAACATGGACATTGTTCATCGTTGTCTCCGAGCAGAGGCGGACAAATCAAACAAACTATGATGGGAGGTGGTTGCTCTGCTTGCAGCTGCCGGTGGAATGAAACATATAATAATTAGTGTTTTAATGAAAAATAATAAATATAAGACCCTCTTTTTTTAGTTTGTTTGTGCTTTTTTATAATGTTTTTTAGTTTTATTTTGTAGGATTAATTATTTTCTTATCCTTAAATATTTTGCCATAAATATTATAAATTAAAAAATAAATACATTATAAGAATTTTAGAGAAAAAGAATAACATTATATTTCTTATAAGAATTTTAGAGACACCACGCATCAATTTATCAAGTAATAAGTAATTATTTTTAAAAAATAATATAAATTACTAACAAATTTAATAACTAAATTAATTAATTTTCTTAAATACTATAAATTAGTTAAAAGAGCCTCTATTTTAGGATTGAGATGTTGGTAAAATTTTCAGAGACTGAAGCAAAAGATGAAAAGAAGATACATTATCCAACAAAAATCCAAAAAAAAAGAAAAAATAACGAGGCTAGGCAATGAGTTGCCAAGTCAGCATGAAGATCATGGTTTTTACTTCTTCGTCCACCTGAGAAACAAAATTATTCAGTCACTCTCGAAAATCATGCACCTGGTACATATTCATCAATTCTAGGTCCAATTGAGAAGAGGCAAAACCATATTGTTTGAAGCATAGGGCATGTGACTAATGCATGCAACACTGTTTCTTCCTCAACACCACTGAGAAGGCAACACAAGTCCACCTCAATCTTACACTTACTCAGGTTGTTATCCACATTTTTTGTAAAAACATTCATTGATAACACTCCCAAAATGAAGATGCATGTGTAATTTTAGACAGTTTTATAGATTTGACATATAGTTTCTTTATATTAAATATGCATATTTAACTATATAAAAAATTATTTAAGACATTCAGACATATATTAGTTGTAATTACATTGAGGAAGATATTATATACTTCATTGTACATTACATTTTTAGTGTAATCTAAATAATTTTCATCTCTGCTCAATAATAAGAATTTTCAATCCCTTTGGTAAAGTTACTCTTGATAATGCGACATATATATCGGTCGAGTTGATGATATTTAGAAGTTGTGGAGGTAGTTTGGAATCATCTTCATTTTCCTATATGAATAAAAAGTTTGATTAGTACTAAAATAAATATATATTTTCCTTTAAAATAAATTTTTATAGCAACATTGTAAAAATAAATTAAGCATATTACTTACATTTTTAGAAAAGGAGGTAAACTCACTTATCTTTAGTTGTGCTAATTGTTCAGAAACTTCATCAAACAAAACATATATGGTTAAATATGTAGAATACCAAGCTCCAAACGAAACCTTCAATTTTTAAAAATACTTGAACATTTCTATATCAGGTCACCGTACCCTTTTTAATAACAAAAAGATTATTTAAATATATCTTGTCCTTGGGTAGTCCACATCCTTCTCACAAAATTCACAATTGAGTTTTGTAGTAGTATCAAATACTTTCATTTACAATAAGGGCAAGAAACATAATACCAACCATTTTTATTGCAAGTGAAAACTAAAATAACATAATGATAATATAATATTTTAAATTTTTTTACTTGAATGCTTCGATGAGGTCACTTGCATCGGATGTGTTTATATTGATATATATTTTTGTTGATCTTCATATTGAAATAGACAACTCACTTATAAATATAATAATATATAAGTATTAAAAAAATCAAAGGTGTATTTTATTTATCTTAATAATCATTTTAATTGAAATATAATAAGATGGTATCTTATCTCAAAATTCTTTAACCATGACTGATGTAAAAATTGTAACATTTGATTTAAGAGTACTAAACATGTTACATTTTAATGTTTGCCAAAAAAAAATTCACCCCACAACGTGGCTTTCAATATGTTTCCCTTGCCAATATTTTAATTTTTACATATTTTAGCATCAATAAATTTATATAGACATATAGATTGGAAGAATTGCCATACCTTGTGTCTCTCAGTCGAAATGTGAGCATGTCAACTTTATAATAAGTAGTTGTCCTCTCTTCAATTGGATTCACATTATCCATAACTCCAATCACATCTTAAAAAATATAGTAATATGATTACATAGAAAAAATTAACTAATAATATAAAAAATCCAAAAATTAATAATATTAGTTACTAACATGTTAAAACATCTTTGTCGAACGATTATGTAAATGTTCAAAATTTACATAATAAAAAAATATTCACGAGAAATTTTATTATCATCACATATTTCTTCTATAGTTGTTGCATGTAGCCTCAAATTCTAAGATTGAAATACTTTTTCAACCACTACAAATTTCTCTTTATTCTTTGACACCACAAAATTCGCAATGGTGTATATTTTTTCCTTTTTCCAATTTTCTTGAATTCATGCCCAACCTTTCCTGATATAGCAGTATGCATATAATTGCTCTGGAACAAAAAAAAAAAAAACAGCACAAAATATATATTTCATGATTGTAATATTTAAATAATAAAAATAGAATTTGAGACTTCTTCATCAATTAACACCATATCTGTGTTAATCAATTGTTTTCTCCGATTCATATTAAGAGTGTCTCATAGTCACGAAACTCGTACCTTTAAGAGGCTAGGCTTTCATTTGATGTTGCTGAAAGTTTTACTTAGAAAAATATACCCGTAAAAAATGTTACTTTTATAGTAATTTTTCTTTTTATTAATAGAAATTTCTTACTTATGTTGAGAAGGGAATAGTAGGCATAGTATTTTAAATTGTAAATCTATGAGAAGGGAATTTTTATGAATGGTTTATGGGCCTTTGTGATATTTATAAACTTCATTAATTGTAAAATTTGTCCCCCCCTATTTTACCTTTTAGATTAAATTTAAATCGACTTTCCTATTTACTATATTTTAAAATATAACATCTTAATTTTTATTTTAGATATTTAAATTTTAAACATTAACTAGAGTAGAAAGTTAGATCAATTAATCTTAAAAATAAGAAATTAAAAAAATGTTTAAAAAAGGATTAGAGTTGTGAGCCTAGAAATAAGAAACACACTACTCAAGTACTCATTTGAATATTTAGTATAAAATATAGTATTAATATAAGTTTTATGCGAAAAGAGTTCAAAATTTAAATTTTATTCTTTTTAATTTATTATATTTTTATAATCTTATATATTATCTTTTAAAATATAATATATAAGATTAGATTTTGTTTTCACATAAATTAAAATATGTATACTTATATAAGTTTTATTTTTATTTTATATATTATATTTATCTTTTAAAATAATATAAATATCTTAATATAGATAAAAAAATATTGTCAATAAATACAAGCATTATTTTAAAAGATAAATATATATAAAATAAAATAAAACTTATATAAATATACATATTCTAATTATGTGAAAATATAATTTAATCTTATATATTATATTTTAAAAGATAATATATAAGATTATAAAAATATAATAAATTAAAAAAGAATAAAATTTGAATTTTAAACTATTTTCGTATAAAACTCATATTAGTATTATATTTTGCACTAAATATTCAAATGAACACTTAAGTGTAGTGGTAAGAAAATGTGTTTCTTATTTCAAGGATCATAGTTTTAATCCTTCTTTTAAGCATTTTTTTAAGTTCTTATTTTTTAAGAAAATATTGACCAATTTTTTAATTTAGTCAATGATTAAAATCGGGATAGTGTATTTTGAAATATAGGAGAATTCAAATAGGGAGACAAATTTTACAATTAAGTCTATAAACTTCACATAGTGAAGAGTTATTATATGAGTGTTTTATTTTATTATATTTTTATGAAAATCTTTTATTATTATTATTAGGGGAAGAGAAACACTTCGTATTTCTCTAGAAATTTTAAATACTAAAAAAATAAAAGTTAAATACAGTTAATAAAAAAATAAAAAAATAAAAAAAACTAATAATATAAAAGTAATGGAGAATTAATGTAAGTTAGAAGAAAAAATTCAAAGTTAAAAAGTGATTTAAGGGTAAAATTATC
The DNA here is from genome assembly GCF_000004515.6 of Glycine max. Taxonomy (NCBI): domain Eukaryota; kingdom Viridiplantae; phylum Streptophyta; class Magnoliopsida; order Fabales; family Fabaceae; genus Glycine; species Glycine max. The sequence continues at coordinate 3,819,570 of NC_038255.2, read as the reverse complement.
CAATAAAATGTGCACATCAAATAAGATTTAAAAATGTCAATAAATTTTTCTGACATTATTTAAAAAATATTATTAAATATAAATAAATATTATTAATATATTTTTGTAACATATCAAATGTTTCATATAACTCATATTGTTAAATGTTTTAACGGCATGAATCATATATAACATTTGATAAAATATCACATAAATATATTAATAACATTTATTCATATTTTGTGATATTTTTTAAATATTGTTAAAAAAATTAATAATATTTTTATTAAATATTAAACAAAAAATATAAACACAGACATAATTATTTTTTTGAAGTATAAACACCATAGGTTCAAGGACAGATCGGAAAATCTTTTTTCTTTCTTTATAATTATTTAAATGTCTAATTTTTAATAAATAATAATTTTAATTCTTTTTTGTTATATTTACACATAAAATTGAAATTAATTTTTATATTAAATGATCATATAACATTAATAATTATTATAATAACAACGAACACACAATTGTTTTACATAATTTTATATTTATTATCACTTAAATCATTAGAATAAAACAACAAACACAATTATTTTTATTCTAATTAACTTATATATATATATATATATATATATATATATATATATATATATATATATATATATATATATATATATATATATATATCATTGTATTTATAGATTCATAATATTTATATTAATAGTTTAATTATTGTCACAAAAAATTATGCTAACAAATTATAATCAGTAAATGAAATTCTTTGTTGTGGTGGAGTATTTGTTGTAAGTGAAAAGTGAATTACGTAATTTAATTAATATATCCTAGAGGCAGATTTTATTCATCTAACAAGTAATAGATTACCAAGACTATGATAAACCGTGGAATGAAACTCAAGTCCCCTCCCAAGAGGGGGAAATAACTGATGATGAAGGTCTTCTAACATCAAAACATCACGATCAAAAAGGAACTATCTATATATATAGACCAGAACCTAATTGAGTGTATTATACATAATATATATAAGCTAGTAATTAAATCTCATAATCGAAGGAAACCAAAAATGAGACGGAAAAAGTTTGTTGAGTTCCATTAACCATGGGGGAAGAAAAAAAGCACACTATATGTTTAAATTGATCAACATACGTGAAGTGGAATACTTCTGTGCTTTTCATGCATCCTCGTTTTAACTGTCTCCTAATTAATATTTTAAAGGGCTAGCTCATATTTTGGCATCCTATGCTTTATTCAGAGACTATAACGTGTAGCACTTCGAACTTCTACTCCTTGTTTCTCTAAAGCAAGTAAATGTCTTTTATTTTTTTTATTTAAAAAAAAACACTCTTCGAATTTCATTCCCATGGTCAGTAGTTTAATTTTAGGAGTAATTCTAGCTTGAGCACATCAATTATTTACAGACATAACCAATAAAAAGGTAATGATAACTTAAAATAATAATAAATTGTTATGTATAGTAATATTATTGATTTTATAATAACTAGTTTAAAAATTATATCTAGATTAAGTTATAATTGGTTGACAGTAGTCAAATCTTTACGATGCATGAAAATTAATTAAACTCTAATCAAATTTGAATCAAAATTAATCTGTGCTGGAAACATTTTGAAGTTATTATAATTAAACCTTTGATTGATCCTGTGTTAGTAAAGTGTTGTGCTGACACAAAAATTGTTTTAGATTTAGATAATGTTAGGGATTGCCACATTCTTGATAGATGAGTTCATGATCAATTAATGCATTATAGTAATTATATTAAGATATTCTAATAGTGTAAATATCTCATATTCACATTCATTATTATTTTTCTTTAAATTTCCCTTTTAGCTTATTACATAATTTTGCATGTGATTTATCTACATTTCTTTCTTCTTCTTTTTTTCTATCTCTTATGATTATCAATTTGCATTTAGGTTTTTATGCATCGTTTTTTATGTGCTGGTGAGTGTACATGAGGGAGAAATCAGATATACCATTTTTTTGGCATGTTTCATCTCATGCATGGAATATATACAAACACAATTAAAGAATAAAACATGAATTCTTTAATAAAAAAAAGTAATTAATAACTAACAAATAGTATATAACATAGGACTCTGAGAAATTCTGTCTCATTCAAACACATAAGATGTTTACTTAACCAAAACAAAAACAAATCCAAAACGCACTATCAAAATGATAATATTATTATTCCACCTTCCAACCTTTCTCAATGCATAGAAGAGAGTGTGAACTTATCTGAGCATGCGTTCTCTTTAGTGTAGCAATCACATCATCACTTCAGGAAAAAGCTCTTACCCTTGAAAAGAAAACCATTCTTTTGTAGACCTTTGCATGGCATATCCATATAGATCAAACTGAATGGAAAATCATAAAACCAAACATAACTTTGACAAAAACGGAATGTTTATTCAAACCCCAAAACGTTGAATAATATGTCTTGCAACTAATTCCCACACAGCCCTCAAGATATCAATCCATGCATAATTTGTGAGGAGAAGAAGAATTTTGACAACTTTATTTTGCTCTATTTGTGCATCACTTGGAAGGGAAATCCTGATCTTTTTGGGAATGGCTTTCACTGCTATTAGGAGAATGGAAAAGTTTAGGCCTAATTCGCAAGCTGAATGGTGCTTTCCCGGATTGGCTCATGAGTTGCTGTGATGATGGATGATTGAGAGAATTTGCCAAGAGATTTTGATGAGAACTTGAACTCAGCATCTGATAGTGGTTGATTTGCCTTGCATTCATCTCCATTGTTGCAAAATGTGAAGAAGGAAAATATGGCTGTGTTGTTGCTCCCGGAGGAGGAGGACACACCAAAATCTGAGAAGTAGTAGTAGTACTAGTACTATTCCCAGTTGATAGAGCCAGTGTTGACGGAAATGGAACCACATCGATGCTGTGTACATCTGTTTGGTTAAAAAATCCATGGTTTTGCCATTGAACATTAACATCAGCAGCTGAAGAATTAGGTTCCCATTGGTAACCAAGTGATGGCATAGTGTTCATCAAACCCAAAAAAGAAGGATGGTTTGGTCTTGTTGGCAAGAGATTATTTGGCAAAACAAGTGCACCACCATGACAATTATTATTGCTTCCTTGTTTATCACCATTACTATTATTATGATTATTATCATCATCATCATCTCCTTCTCTTCTATTCATCCAATTTGCCTTATCATGATCACTAACCATTATTTCTCCTGGCTTTGGTTTCCATAATAAAGTGTTTTGGCCTGAACCTTCACGAGAGGTGCTAACTTCATTACAAGAAACAAGAGAGGGATAACCAAGGGTGAAGTTACCTGGAGGAATTGGAAGTGGTGGCAATTCATCAATTTCATGTTTTGCTGCATTGAGCAACCAATCAACAACCTTGCTTGGTTGGTTGAGTCCAAGCCTATCTTGGAGATCATAGAGGTGAATTGCTGTAGGGACTGAAAGCCTCACTCTTCTATCTCTTAGTCCTCTTATTGTGCATACCTTGCTATGCCTGTCTTTTCCTCCAAAGGCTCTTGATACTCGAACAATCCTTGGATCCTTCAGTTTTAGCCATTGTGATGATGATGAGCTCGATGGAGCCTTTGCCTTCTCATGATCACTTGAAGAAAGACCTTCTTGTTTTAGTGGAAAATCAGTTTCTTTCGTGCTGTTGATCATTGTAGTATTTCTTTCATTGTTGTTGTTGGTTTTTCTTCATGGAAATTCTCTTCCACCTTCAACAATGAAACTCTTAATTGTGAATTTTGCAGTGTGAATTTGCTGCATGTCACTCCTAGTTGGTATCTGCTTCAGAAAACTACGAAATTAAGATTGAGAAAATAGGTTTTTACCA